>NW_022728334.1:43151-52762 GCF_011630105.1 Anneissia japonica | reverse complement strand
GGATCCACCTATGGCCCCTGACGGCGTCGAGGGACAGAGCCTTGACGAGGGTCCAGGCACTCAAGCAATCTGGGTATTATTAACACTATTTAATGATATTTAAGAGGCTGAGAGTAGGTGTTTATAATGCAAATCAGTATTTATAACTAATTTGATTTGAAATTCGCAAAGCTATAAATTCGAATGAATTCCCAATCTAGGTGGAACTCTATCACTGGATGGCGGGGTGGGGGGAGGGGTGTTATTCTGAACCCCGAACCCCACTCTCTCTCCCCCACCCCTCTTCCAGCGCACAGGCCTGTCCTGACAATGTTGTTTTTTTATGTAGGCCGATTCCATTCTGTAAGTGGCAGGCTACCTGCTGTTTGATGTGAATTAAAATATAATGAAAGAAGAATGAATAATCCGTAACCCAATGTACTAGCGGCAATTTAATAAACAGGTTTACCCTGTTGACTGGAATATTTTTGTTTTTACAGTGTTTATTGAAACTGATAATCGGAGACAGAGTGCTGATCGTGAGAATTATCTAGACGAAGAAAAAGAAATGGAGATAAAATCGACGACACAGACGGATTGAATAGACCTAATCATCAGTTATACACAACTTGTATATATTTTTTAATGCATGATTGTACATTGGTGGCAAGATTCAAAATTTCCCCTGATAGACATGCATATTTCCCCCTAATATAATTGTTATACATTTTTTAAAAATTTTGACGAAAAGAAAGTGAAGAAACAGAAAGATTAATAGGCCTGTCATATTATTTATAATTCAGTTTACGTGATTTATTTTGTTAAGCCTACAATTGCTACACTGTCGCTACAGTGTTTTCAGTGCAATCGTTGCTATGGTTGCTTTCCGATTCGACAACCAATCAGCAGCAATACCAAGACTGTTGTGGAAATATGAAATGAAAAATTTTGAAATAGGAATGAGGAAGTTTAGTGAAATGAACACCCATCAGATAAAAAGACTGGTTGATTTTCTCAAAGGAGATAGAGAGAGAGTGAGAGAGAGAGAGAGAAACCTAAAACAACAATGTTTCCACGTGATACTTAGCAGAACTAGCACCGTAAGTCATTTAGACTGTAGAAGGCTCAATGCCTGAAAAAACAAAGAATTACATGAAACGGATAACAGTAAAATCAACACAGTTCACAAAGAGACGGAGAAAAAAAAATGATTACAGAAAAAGTAAAGGTAATAAGTACAGAAACTGATCTTTCATCTAAGAAATACTTATTTAATTAAATTAATCAATCACAATCAATTTCATTTTGATTAATTGACTCGTTGTTGTCTCAGGTTAAATATCGAGTTAAATCAAGTTTGATGGAAAAGCTTTTCTTTGATAAAGATTGTTTTAAGTTATCGGGTAAATTATTGTTTTATTGTAAAGTTTTGGACCGCTAAATCTGATATTATACTGAAAAGATGTTTTTTTTTTATGCAGCGGAATATGCAGATTTAGGCCAGTTCTGGTAAAATATTTATTGTAAAAAGAATTCAGACGAAATAAGTTACTAAATTGTGGAGGATTCAAGTACTTGGTTGAGGAAAACAGGAAGTTGCATTGTTGCAGTATATTGATATTTTGCAATTTAAGTAGTTTGAGGGAATTAAATAATGGGTCAGTGTGGGCTAATGGTGGTGCAGCATATAAAATACGAATTGCTTTCTTGTAGGTGTTGCAACAATATTGCAATAACTTAAATATCATGCGAGGATAAGACTACTGTAAAGGACGGAGGATAAAGAGAGGAATAAAAGAAGAAAGACTAAAAATAATTTTGAAATGTTGTTTTCTACTTCTTTAATGTGTGTTTTCCATGAGTCCAGAATTAATGGCATTTAAGGAATTATGTGATTGTTCATTCTAATCTGTCTATTGTCAAATGAGATTGGTTTATTTGAGTTACAAAATAAAATAGCACAACTCTTATTGATGTTTTAACAGAGAGTTTGCAGAAAAGTATCTGCTTTTTATTAGTTACTTCATGGTTAATAACATCAAACAGTGTATGCATAATGCTATGAATATATAGGGCCGTGATGTCGTCTTGGTAAAGGGCGGGTTTGTAGTGGACGAGTTTGTCAAGGGGGCGAGATTGCAAGGCGCGAAATTGCTAGGGGGTGAGTTGACTGGAATCTGTTTATTTCTACTGCTGCCAACTGCGAGCCTTCAAAAGTCAGAAATTTCCCTCCACTTTAACACATTGTGAGTAGGCAAATACCATTACTCATTCCCGAATACCGAATTTATTTGCTACCGATGAATTTTCACAATTACAGTATTTAAATTTATATTGTGACTAAACCGTTAACTTCGATATCTAGAATTAGTTTCCTTTATTAATTGTCATATAAAATACATGAAATTTGTGTTTTTTGAGTTGATATATTAAAGTTACCTAACTTACTTAAGCAAGAACTCTGAACGACAATATTTATAAACACAAAGTATATATACAGTATATGGACAGTATGGAAGATATTGTAAATTGGCCTAGAGAAATTATGGCTTACAGCATTGAACAATGTTAAATCAGCTCTGTAGTGATATGAAGTGTTCATTAATGTATGGTACCAAACAGTGACACCAGCATTTCTACACCTAGAAATCATAGGACTTTTAATTGTAGTGAATATGAATGTCATTCACCTTAGTTTGTCCATTTTATTCTAAACAAATAATGAATTACCTGAATTTTATTGTATTCACCAATGTCATTTTAAATTCTATCATTTTATTAACTTAAAATATACCGTTATTGAATAATTTAGGCAAATGCATTTACGATTCTTTAGAAACAAATTCTTGTAATCTCGAAAGCTCCGATAAGGGCAGTATAATAGAGGCAGTAGAAAGTATATTTGTCCTAACGGCCGCCCATAAAAAAAAAGATCTATTAATCAATCAGCCGAATGTTTCTAGTGGCCCTAACTACCGCCCATACAAAAAACGAAACTGCCCTAGGGGGTCCGAAATTTTTGTTTTCTAGACGCCCGAACATAACATTTGAGGCATTCTGGGCTATCTTTTTTTTCTTCTTCTTTCTTTTTTTCTTTTTTTTTTCTCTTTTTTATACCTCCCAAAAGGGGCGGCCCGGCCCCCACTAAATCCGCCCCTGAGGGTAATCCTAGAGCTCCTCATCGGAGTTAAAAAGGAAAAGCATGTTATAATTTTATGTTACAATTTTTATTCCTTTTCATGTAAAATGGGCCAGAAGCCTAAGTAGGCCTACATATAAATGTCCTAGGACAGGCGCAGGAACGTGGTTGATTGCCTGGTACGGTCTCGTCATGACTAGCAGCTCGTGAATTTGAAGATGTAGTGCCGAACCACCAAATGATCTTCAGCATAATTTGTAATGTTCTCGAAAAGGAAACCCAATAAACGTTTCAATTTTACCAATCCATAGGAGTTCTGGTCTTCCTTGTTTTCTTGATCCTTCCATCTTTCCTTGCATGATGACTTTTTCAGTGAAGTTACTTCGTAGTGAGTAATACATTCATTGATTGCCTCCGTATTAAGAAAAAATTGTATGTATAGTTTATTACGGTAATCAATCACCTTAATACTCAAGCACTTTAATATTACATAAATTTATTTATTGCCTGTATAACTAAAACACATTTTACATAATTTTATTATAGGCCTAATTCAACATTCAAATGTAGCCATGGTTGGCATTCATTTATGCAGACTTACAAATTAACTGTACAGTGTTTAGCATTATTTTTATTTATTTATTTATTTCTAAACCAACAGCGAAAAATCGCCACTTACAGGATGGACATAAAAAATATAGTATAAACTCTAAAAATACGGAAAAACAGTCAGGACAGTCAGAAGTACATTCTTAACTAACAGCAACCCCACCAAGAACAAAGAATCAAGAAACAAAACACAGTTACAAGAAATACTTTAGTTACTTAAAAAAACTGCTTCCCCCGAAGAAATATGTATCAATACTAAATTATTTTACTTTCCTTAAAAACATAAAAGTTTCTGATACCTCTTCTTCTCTATCATGTTGTATTTATTTCTCAGTGAAATTGTACAAAAAAAAAGAATAACAACAGCAACAACAACAACAATAATAATAATAATAATAATAATAATAATAATAATAATAATAATAATAATAATAATAAAAGCGTATTAGGCAAATTATGATGCTATGTAAATATCTTTTTTTATAATTTAATTTAATGTTATTGCCTTAAAATAATACAAATGAAAAAGAAATACAGATCTTGAATTAAACAGAATAAATACAAATATATAAATAAATGGAATCTATGAAACAAACATGGAGTCGAAGAATATGATCACAAACGAACATTTTACAAGATGAAAAACAATAAATATTTTAATATTATGTTATCATTTTATTATAGTTGTTTTACAACTTACTTTATAGTAAGGTGAAAGTAATTTTAAATTAAATTAAATACAGATTGAGTTGGTTAAATGATAATACTTAATTGAACAATATAGTTAACAATTATCACCATTTTCAATTGCTGCTCAAATTTAACCAGTGCTTAGCCCTACATTGTCTTTTAAGTTTATCTTAGTGACTGATGCATAATCGGATGCTGATAAGAAATCCTAACAGACTATATGTCAGCTACACACCATTGTAGCTATATATCTAACATCTAGTAAGGGTGATATTGTCAGCTAGCTGGCAATGTTAAGACAATTTCTAATGTAAAAACATAGGCCACAGAACCTACCAGCTCCTATCATTAATTTATGTTATAATTGAATGTTTGTGTGCTGGTGAAAATCCTTTTGCTTCTTGAGATACAGCCAGATCCAGAGGCAACGGAACTGGAGTGGTGTGTGACAATGCATAAAAGAGCATGGCGCATTTGGGGAAAATGGGATAGCCAAAATGCAGTCGGTTGTTACGAGAGTAGAACTATGGTAAATCTTATTCCTCCATGACATTACCGACATAGATCAGCGTTCCAAATCTCTTTTTCGATTGCTAGCACATTCTCACCAGAGTGCATTCTGGAAGGCATTGCGTCCAGGAGATGTTTCTCATGCGGCCAGAATGGAAATGAATCCAGTGCACAGCTACGATCTTTGGAAGCAATTTTTATTTTTGTGTCAAGTTGTAATATAAATATAATTTATTTATAAATTTTATTACTATCCATTAAAATTCAAATAAATTGAAACAGAAAACAATTTATAGGAGGCCTAGTTAAAAATCATCAAAGTTTAACGGGATGCCTATTCACATTTTGTCATTTCGGTGTCATTGTGCGGTATTTCTGGCTCATTATAATTGTCCATATCAGCATTCTGTCGTAGATAATCAGAACTAATAAACACTATAATAAAACAATAAGAAAATGTTAAAATTTAGTTATGAGCGTGTAGAGTATGCTGTAATCACATAATCATAATTGTCATCAACATCATGAAGGTAATTAAACACGATCAGCGTTTGAAGTCAGTGGAGTTTTTAGAATAGGCCTATCATAATCTCCATCGTCGTCGTCATCGCCATCATCATCATGATCCACATCATCATCATCAAGATCGTTATCGGCGTCGTCGTCAAGATCATCATCATCATCAATCATCATCCTATTCATCATCAACTTCATTACCCAATTTTCTTACTAAGGACACCCTGATTTAGCACGACAAAGTTGTACTTACGTGCTAGGATGAATCCTAGTCCAAGCATGGCACAAAACATACCCATTGTTACAAATATGTTAGTTGCAGTGAGGACAACAAAATACAACAGCATCATAACACATGCAAATGCCTGTGGTAGTGGAAACAGCAAACAAATTATTTCCTGGTCAATTGCTGAATGTTGATGGTAAAACAATAGTAATATGCATATATATACACATTAATCTGCCAATGGAAACACCTACAAAACATCGCACCACACATCTTGCATTTTTAATTATTGTATGACAACAACAACAACAACGGTAAATACTCTTAATACGCCAAAGTTTAAGATCAAAATGGTAATACTGTACTTTATAAAGGAAAATGGTAATACTGTACTTTATAAAGGCGGTTCATGGACATATTCATATTCGCAAATTTGCAAGTAATAGGCCTATAAGCAAAAGTCATTATAGGCTTATTAATAATTAGGACTAAATTGCTAGATAGCCACATGGCGGTGTTGAATAAATTGTTCTGTTGTTTCGCTCTATCTTAAAAATGGATAAGAATTATCATGTGCAACAGCTTTATCAAGTTTTAATAGCAAACACAAATATCGAATAGAAAACTGGTAAATATTCACACAAAAAAAAAATGGCTGCATAGTTACCGCGGTACACGCTGCGTAATTGGGTGCGTGCCCATCATGTTGATGGGCTTTGGGGCGTTTGACACCCAAACACCCCCCGTCGGGGAAGCATAGCACCACACCCCCCTCCCCCCGGTCGGGGAAGCATAGTCCCCCGCTCCCGTCGGAGAAGACAAGTCAATTTTGTCGGGGAACAAATAATAAAAAAATTACATGTAATGTTCGTTTAACCACCATATTGTTTTCATTCAACTATTTGTGTTAACTTTTCATCACAACAACAACAACAACAACAACAACAACAACAACAATAATAATAATAATAATAATAATAATAATAATAATAATTCAATAAGACTAATTAAAAATAATTTGCGTTCTGTTATGATAAATGCTCGTCTGGATAGCTTCATGATGCTTGGAATACGTCGTGATAGATAAAGCAACCTCGACCATGACAGCGTGGTTGACAGATTTCATGCAAAATTTCCAAAATATAGAATTTCACTTTCAAGAATGAGGATTTGAAAATAAATTAGATGGTTACATTGCATACTCTTTGTTTCTTGTTTCATTCAAAATGTTTTGGTTTTGGATGCTGATTTCGACATTAGAAAGCATAGCCTACATGAAGTCAATATTATAATAACTCGATGCCTATCAAATAAGTAATAATAATTCGCCATAATTCATCGAATATCCGTGGCTTCCAGAGGGCTTCGCCCCTAGACCCCCACCCAGGGGTGGCGCCAGGATTTGCAGGACGGGCCGAGGTCTCCGACGAGGGGGCCGATGCTCCCGACGAGGGGTCAGATTTCCCCGACGAAAGCAATGTGGGCGTGGTCGAGCTTCGATTAAGATGTTTCGAAACAATTTAGGGGTTTCAAAGGCCACCGGGGCCCTAGGCGGCCCCCTGGCCCCCAGCCAAGTGAGACTCGATTCGTTCCACTAGCCACCCCCGTCGGGGCCTTTAGCCCCTCCGTCGGCAGGTCCTAGCGCCATCACTGCTTTCTGGTGTACTTAATCACTATGTAAAGTATTTACATTTTATTCCACTATGGATTAAGCAGCGTTTCCAATACAATACAATAATGTATAATATTTCTATCGTAGTATTTTAATGTTCATTTATGCTTAACTGAATGTTAATGCATCATTTGGATGCATATGTATTATGTGTATGCTATTTTGTTTACAGTAAGTCCTTATGTTACTAAGCCTTTAGGGGCAGCACAGATTATATGACTTAGCTATCTGAGCGGCTGCCCCTACCTCAGTTTTACTACTGTACGTTGTACAATTCGTCGTTATTAAAATGACATATTATCATCATATACATGTAACTAGCGCCTTTTGCCTTGTAGCAATAGTGCACATCGTTTGTTCGATATTGAATTCAATTTCCCACCACCTCCCCAATTCCCACTTCAATACAGGATGTAAGCTGTGCTTTAAGGGGTTTGGCACCCAAACACTTTCTGGTGTATTTAATCACTATGTCATGTATTTACGTTTTATTCCGCTATGGATTAAGCAACGTTTCCAATACAATAAAATAATGTATAATATTTCTATCGTAGTATTTTAATGTTCATGTATGCTTAACTGAATGTTAATGCATCATTTGGATGCATATGTATTATGTGTATGCTATTTTGTTTACAATAAGTCTTGTGTATGCTATTTTGTTTACAATAAGTCCTTGTGTTAGATAAGCCTTAAGGGCAGCACAGTACATTACGACTATCTGTGAGCGGCTGCCCCTACCTCTGTTTTACTCTGTACGTCGTACAATTCGTCGTTATTAAAATGACATATTATCATCATATGAGTGTTTGATAACGACACTTTTATTTTGCGTAGCATGGGCTTGCGTGTCTGTTGTGTGATGCAAAGGCTGCTTCGGATTGCGGCAGTATGGTTTTTTCGTAAAAAATATTTTCATCCAGTTTTTTAATTCTGTTAGCCTACAATTATTTTTTGACTTCAATGTGGGTAAATATTATAATTTTTATTTTCTGAAATTTAATTTAAATTATATTAACGCAAATGTTGTTGCTAAACTGACCAATCGGCCATATTTTTTGGTCACGTGCATAACTTAACGCTAATTAATGGATTCTGGTTACGTTAATTTTCATTGTCAACGAAGTCTATTTAACGAAACAGTCGAATGAAAATAATACTCAACGAAAATTCGTAGTCAACGAAATGAACCAGTCGAATAAGCCCATTATTTTTGTATTATTGAGGTGTGTACCAGGGTTGCCAGATAGTCGACAGGCTTTTTCAATATCGGCCAAAATTCGGCCAGATTTTAATCCGATTAGAAGACAGTTATGTGGGTACATATTCATTTGAAATACTGCAAAAATTACAGGAAAATCAGGGGCCGTTCGTTTGAAATTGAAGAAACAATGTTAAACTTCTTTTAATTAATCTATCACCATAAAATACATGCCCAGCTACATCATAATATTAAATAGCCTAGGCCCTATGTTCTTTAGTTGCTGACGCCCGAAAATAACCTTATGCGTTTGGGCGATCAATTTTTATTTTTTTCTTTTTTTTTCACCACTCCCCACCCCCTCCTCCACCCTAAATCCGCTTCTGCTATTTAAAATCACATCATTAAGACTGATCTAAATTGATTTAAATTTACCTTGAATTTACCTTGAACCATAGGACTTCAGAACTTAGCTCATTTGTCCCTCCATCGTCATTCGTACAAACTCTTCAGTTACGTACGGGCGAAACTTAAATTGGTGGTCAGACCAATATTTTGAAATACCCGATTTAAACTGATGGACAGTAGTAGAATCAACCACCCAACTGGGCAGGGCATTCCAATCATCAATTACTGCATAAGAGTTTTTTTCTAATATTAAGCCTAAAACGAGGTTTACTTAATTTATGTTTATGACCCCGGGTTTGCTTATATTCAAACTTCTGAAAGAGCTTCACTTCCAGGCCCGTAGCCAGGTCATTTCAAGGAGGGGTTCTCTTGGCGTGGGGTCCAGAGGATTGCCATATGACCCCGGTGGGGTCGGGGGCTTCGCCCCCGAAGCCAGAGCAGTTTTTGTGTTTAATGGGTCTATATAATGTTATAAAAGCAGTTATGTTTTGAAAAAGATCTATGTAATAAAAGGTGGTAATATAATAAAATTGGAAAATATTTCCTGATAATTGGCATGTTTTAATCACACGGAAAGACAAAAAAAACCTCATCGCACAACCAATATCAATATACTCAACACATGTATTATTATAAAACAAAACAAGCTATTTATAGGCCT
>NW_022728334.1:33239-36364 GCF_011630105.1 Anneissia japonica | reverse complement strand
AAGTAGCGATAATATACATATTTCTCTTATTACAAAGTACAAGTTATGTTTTATAAAGAGGTATAGTATAGTAAATCATGTTTTTAACACAGGAAACTCTCATATGGTAACTAAAACAATGCTAGTTCAGAGTATTACTAGTACTACAGCACTGTAATGCATATACTATATATTGCACAATAAAAAAATATTATGGCTGTTAGAATAACAAGGACTCTTCATTTCCATTTCAATGAGCAAGTGGTTGAAAACGACAGAACCATACGTTTATTGATTTTCAGGAAATTGAGGATCGTCACCATCTATTTAAAAATATATTCACAGAGATTACCAGCGAAATTAATAAAGCGTTTTCCTATTATGAAATATTGATAAAACGAGAACAAAATAGGCCACTTTAATAAATTTAGAAATTCAGAAATTTACACAATACAGTGAGAGTTTTCTAAATCTAAAACAGATTTAGCAGCAAATTACTAAGCCTACTGTATATAGGCCTATATATATATATACATATACATATATATATATATATATAATAATAATAATAGGGCATAATAATAATAATAATAATAATAATAATAATAATAATAATAATTTCATAATCACGAGCGTTGCCTACAAAATGCGTAGTCTCAACCATAAAGCAATTACAACAATACTCTAAATAAAAGCACTTTAAGAAAGAAATTTCGGCATAAATGAAAAAATAGACAGGAAATGTTCAGGGAAACAGCTATTTTATAACAAAAGTACTGTACCTCAACTGCAGCAAATCCAATCCCATTTGCCAACGACACTTCACCAATTCCAAACCATGTTCCAGCCAATTGCGATGACATTCCAAAGCAACATGGTTGACCCATCGCGCATAAAATCTGACCAATAAAATTTAGTGTTATCGAAATTTTTAACGTCCCAATATAACGAATCCATGACCCAACGCTCTGTAATAAAGCACCAAGTATAAGAACAAACTTTAAATTCGTCTTTTCTGTTAGCCACATCACAGGCAGTATCGCAAGTACATATGTAATTAAATTTACAATACTAAGCATGTCCACGGTATCCTTCGAAATATCATAGTACTTTTCCACTGCGGTAAATATCGAAGCATATTGCGCCCATAAGAAATAGTTTGACATCGCAAAAACAGCGAATATCGCCAGCATTAGCCATCGTCTTTTATACAAGGCATAACATTCAGGTTTAATGAGAGACAACTGTTCTCCAGTGCTCTGCCCGACGTCAGCCATGTTGCACAGATTGAGGACATTCGTTTTATGAGAAATCGGTAGGCCGTAACATCTGCCACCATCAGACAATATGCATTGTGAGCTTAAAATAGCCTAATAATACGGTTCGGTGTAGAGGTATTTATTTTCTCTCGTTTGTGGCCGCGCTTCACTGTTTGATAGGTCCTATTGAGGGAGCGTAGACCTATAAATGGCGGACCAATCCTATATTTCATTTATTTAATTTTAAAAAGGACCTATTTACACAGCATCCAACGTAATAAGCGATATCATGTTTTGCTATATCAAATCAAATCAAATTTTGCTTTTGAACATAAGACAATTAACAGAAAATTCACTAATGGTAAACAATATTTGGAAATAAAAAAATACAAGAAAACGACTTAAGTAAGCCTAAAAAAATGAGGGAATGCAACAAAAGGATGGGGGAATCAAATAAGCCTCAATTGGTTTTCTGATTGATTACCCATAAGCAAAATATGTAATAATGATATAATATACGATATTAGTAATAATAAAAATAATAATCATAATAATTAATAATAATAATAACAATAATTAATAATAATAAAATTAATAATAATGACAATACTTTAATAATAATAATAATAAAATGAATAATAATGACAATACTTTAATAACAATAGTAATAATAATAATAATAATAATAATAATAATAATAATAATAATAATAATAATAATAATTTCATAATCACGAGCGTTGCCTACAAAGTGCCCATAGAAATACAAATTTCGTACCTCAGCCCAAACCATATTAGGGCTGATGTGGTTTCTATTTCGAATTCCAGGATCGGCCACTGTTTAATGTTGTACTTTTGTGGCGAATCATCTTCTATTTACAATCTTATTGCTGGAATATCGACAATGAATATACTTAGACATGGGGGTCCTTGAAGACTTTTGACACCTCCCGATTACTAGGTCCCATCGCGTTTGAATTAAATCCTTGTATGTGCCTTGTATTTGAATCAATGTAAAAATAAAACAAGTGATTTATTTGATGTTTGAAAAATATTGTTTGTATTCGTGCTTTCAATCTTTATTGTAATGGTCTAGATAATGCCTTAACGTACTGTACCACGTCAAATAATTAAAGTAATTAAACAAAATGTTAATGCAACGCTACTATAAAAAGGCTAATGTTTGTGCAATTCAAGACTCTGTTTCAATGAGTGTCTTGCTCGTGTCAGTGAGTATCGAGTGTCAAGTTTACATTCGGTTGTACACTTTGTAGGCCTAAATACATGCATTCCAGCATGTTTATACAAAATCGGCATTAATATTCGAATTTTACAGAGGTTTATACAGTATGAATGCTACTTTTAGGTAGAGGGCGCACGTGATTCGCCAACGGATCTCAAATGCATGAGCATCTTCTTGAGTAAGTGTATACTTGAAAGCAACGATATAAAATACAGTTATATTCATATTTTATTTATTCACTGAACCATATTTCTAGAAGATAATATACTGTCAAAATATAATGATAATTATTATACTACTATATTAAACATAAACGTTATTCTATTTTATCCGGTACACAAAGTTTCGTAAAGAATTAAGGTTTATGAGAATCAATTAGCAGCATGAAATCAGTGGCAGCTTCTCGGCGTGTTCTTGCTCTCATACGGACATATCACCAATATATTCAAAATATAATTGCTGTATTCAATACACATACACATGCAAAGATAAAAATATTGTTCATTATTGTTTCTCTATTAACTGGATTTTAAGTGATTCATATAGGCCTGGTAGGTATATTGAATGTGCAATGTTATGGTTTGTACGATACTTATTCGCATTAATTTGTGTATCTAAATATATATATATAAATATATATATATA
>NW_022728334.1:26484-32759 GCF_011630105.1 Anneissia japonica | reverse complement strand
CTTCTCCATTTTTGTGGTGCTGTCTCTTAGACACATCTAGATGTGTATAAGAGACAGAGATTACTCAACCTTTGATAGGAGTAAAGATGAAAAGTTTGGTGGTGAAAATGCTTGCCCTTCAATCTCAGGATCCTGGGTTAAATTCCTTTAACACTAGGATTTTTTTTTACGACCAAACACAACTCCACTCCCAATACCTTATAATGAGACCTAGTTTATAAAGCAAAACTGGGGAAAATAGTAGACTTATACTGAACAGACTAACCGGGATATAAAAGATATATTCATCTATTTTAATCTTATTTAATTTTACCTTAATTTCACAGCAGATACACGTTTATCATAAAAACTATACAGCCCCATTACCCAGAATAATTAATAATCCAGTAGACCTATGTAAAAGATTAGAGGATTATATTTTTTTCAGCACCGGTACCTCTCAACCACTATATATTACACATAATTTTTTCTAATGACTACACTTATTAGCTTTATTACATACCAAATTTCTTTTTTTAGTCGTCATCGATGTGCTAAATATTGTAGGTCATTTGGGCGCGTACTGGTACAGCTAAGCAACTCCTCTACCTCAGAAAATAGGAGCACTAGTTCATTGGTCACACTTTAGATTTAATTTACATTTCCCAGAGGATTGTTGTATTATTTAGCTACTCTACCCAGTGGTGGAGCCATTAGGAAAGGGAAGCAGCAGAATTTTGCCGGGAATAGCTGCCGCCTCGTTAGGGAAGCTTGACACATGTTGTATGAAAAAAATATCCTATGTAAAGTTATGACAATAGCGTGTAACACTTTCCCCGGCAGGGTTATCAACAGTCGGTCTTACTCTCCCCGACGACGTCTTCATCTGACAGTGCACCATCTACATAGGATCAACACATAGACTTGCTTGGAAATTTAGAGAAAACGTAAACAAATGGCGGGACGAAAGTTGGATAGTCAGAGGATGCACGGTACATTTTACTTTATAACGCGCAACTTTCACAGGCAGTAACGGGCCCCCGACAAATTTTTGCTCTGAATGAAAAAAATGATGGACCAATACTACATTTAGCAAAGATATGATTACTATTAAGTAGTGAATGTTCTCATTCATCCAGTAAAAATGTAATAACGTTTGCTACGGACATTCATCCTTCATAAAAAAAATACTTTTACATTTTCAGGAAAGTCATTATGCATATTGTATCACAAACTAGTGGCGGAAAACTCACAAGTTAGTAAATTCTAAACAAATGTGTTCAAAATCAGTAATAAATCAGCTAAAATGCAGAATCTTGGAGCTCCAGGCACTGAACTGTAATAGTCTTTTGACACTTTTGGTAGCCTTCAGACCCCCGAAAGGCTCATTTCCCGAATGGAAATCCTTTTAACTATCGTGATACCAGCCTAATAAATGTCAATAGTAGAGGCCTATTTAGAAATATGCATATATCAGTCTTCTCATTCCTTAAAGCCGAAGCTTCTGTTTTTTAGATTATTGTAGGTCCTAATATTTTTTTTACGGTGTTTGAGATTATGAAAACGATTAAATATGCCTCTCAATTCCTTATATTTGCGCCTCTCAACTCCACCGGGGTCCTTGGTGGTCCCTGGCTCCAAGCTCAGTTAAGGTTGCTTCGTTCGTATTCCCATCATCAGGAACTTCTCGTCTGGCAAAATCTTTTCGCCACCACAGCTGTATCTTTCCAAGTTATCTTGCTTCTCCATTTTTGTGGTGTTTTCGCTTACTCTTTTAATGTCTCCGAGATTTAAATACTAGGCCTATTACTAATATGGTTTAATTCATAAAACAAATGCTCATGTAATTGTGAGTTTTCTACCTGTAATGGCTTGACGCGCTTTGGCAAGCCTGCTCATGACTGATGCTGTGCATCTTCAGTTGCCGTGGAGTAGCATCCCTATCTTTCGACTTTATTTCTACCCTTCCTCATACTCCTACATTTGGAGCCCTTGAATCGCCAGGTTTACCCACCAGAACCAGAACGAATATCTTACAGATCATCAACTATTTCAATATTAGGCCTATATATTATAACTATATTAAATTTCAAAATTATTTCTATTTAGTAAGGTAAAAGTATCTTCGAATAACAATAAAATTGAGTTAGTTAAATGATAGTAATTATTTGAACAATGTTAGGTTAAAATTATCAATCCTTTCCTCAAATACAGCTCAAATTGTCTAGTCTATTCTGATAATTCTTCCTTGCCTTTAACTTCTGGGACAATTTTATTATATTTATTTTTACTCTTGTGCAAAACTCGTTATAACTCTCCACTCTAAGTTCAAACGCTAAGGAAGTACGGTGTGCGCATAGCACCACTGGAATGCCCCACGGGCATGGGCACGGGCAAGGCACGGGGCATGGGAATGGTTTGCATAATGGCTGGCTTCCTATCATTCCAGTGACCATGGACCTCTGCAACCTCCTTGTATTCTTTGTCAAAGGGCACTAATGTTTATAATAATTGTATTGGTCTCCATTTAGAAGTAATGAGGATAAATTGACATTTAAAACAATTAATAAGACTCATTATTATATAAGAACATTACAGTCTAAATACTATTCTCCTCTCTTTGTCATTTCGGAGTCATTTAGCGATGTTCCTTCATAATCGTCCTGATCAGCTCTCTGTCTTAGATAATTATCACTGACAAAAACTGAAATGAAGCAAACAGGTTACAGTTTTAACGTTTAGTTATCTGGATTATTTACCCTACCTGGGTCACCTCTGTTTCGAATTCCTGGATCCGCCACTATTGAGTTATTATATAATTATTATTAGGCTTACTAACATTATTTATGATGCGTCTATTGCAATTTTCACTTTACCCTTCCAAAACAGTCCTAAAACTCTTCAGAGTGCGCAACCTCCCATCGGGGTCTTTGGCGTCCCCCAGGCGTAGGGAAGGGGACACCCTAACCCCGCTTGGTACTACGTACGTCGCATGGCTTCCCCCACTTTCAAAATCCTGACTATCGTCCCTGTCATCATTTGCATCATCTCTATAGTATCATCATCGCCCAAATAATCTCCATCATCATATCATCATCACCACCATCAGACATCCTCATCATCATCATCATCATCATCATCATCATCATCATCATCATCATCATCATCATCATCATCATCATCATCATCATCATCATCACCACCATCATCCTCATCATCACCACCATCATCATCATCATCATCATCATCATCATCATCATCATCACCACCATCATCATCTTCATCCCCATCACCACCATCAGACGTCATCATCATCACCCACCCCTACCATCATCATCATCATCATCATCATCATCATCATCATCATCATCATCATCATCACCACCATCATCATCTTCATCCCCATCACCACCATCAGACACCATCATCATCACCCACCCCTACCATCATCATCATCATCATCATCATCATCATCATCATCATCATCGTCGTCTTCATCGTATCTTCATGTCATTATCACACCATAACTAGTAAAGAAGAATAAAAATTGTACGAACTCGATAAGACGAATGCGAAAAGCATCATGGCAATGAACATAATCATCGTTACCCATATATTGGTTGCAGCGAGGACAACATCGTACAACAGCATCATAACGCATGCAAAAGCCTATGGTGGAAACGGAATAACATGTAATAACCTCGCTAATTGTTGAATGGTTATGTGGATACAATTTAAATAGTAATGTATAATTATGATAAATATAATGATGAAAATAAAAAAAATAATGATAACAAAATAAATAAAACTATAATAATAATAATAACAACAACAACAACAACAACAACAACAACAACAATAATAATAATATAAATAATAATTAATAATAATAATAATAATAATAACAATAATAATAATAATAATAACAATAATAATGAAAATAAATAAATGATTGATATAATAATGAAATATTGAAATAATAATATGATGATAATGATTATGATAATAAGGATAAAGGTGAGAATAATAATGATGATAGTAGTGGTGGTGATAATGATGATCTTGTTGGCTTTAAAAATAAAATATACCAAGCATTACACGTGCATTTGAAAAGTTTTATTACCTAAAATTGTTTTTTCCCCCTTGCTATACACAACGTTATTGTTTGTATTATCGGACATGTATACTTACATAGCCTGCTGCATTTAGAAGACCGGACGACATAATCTCTGGCTCAGGGTACGTCAATTCAATGGCATATTCGAATCCTATGATAATCGTACACGCAGCAAAAAACCTGTTGGGCATAATCAAGGTTCAATCATTTTGTTTTTTAAGTTATCATAACACAGTAGCTAAGACCTAAATGAGACTCGTGGCTATAGGCTTATTCCTTGCAGTACTACTCTGGGGAAGGGACAAGTACAGTACTGTTCCAAGTGGGATACTGGGCGAAGGTCGTTTTGACGTCTTAAAGGCGTATTTAAATATTTTTACACGTTCTGCTAATTAAGGGGATCCCGCAAATTCTATCGATTTGGGGCCCATAACAGGGGTGGCGCCAGGATTTGCCCGAAGGGGGGGGGGGGGGGGAGGGGGTCGATGCCCCCGACGAGGGGCCGATGCCCTCGACGAGAGGTCAGATTTCCCCGACGAAAGCAATGTGGGCGTGGTCGAGCTCCGATTGAAAGGTTTCGAAAGTGGTCAAGGGGCGAGGCCCCGAAAATTTTAACAATTTAGGGGTTTCAAAGGCTTATTTAATCGATTTTAGAGTCTAAAAATACGTAGAAAATACATATAATTTTTTTTCACCCTGACGAATTGTGCTTTTTCTCCCCGACGGGGGGGGGGGGTGGAAGCACTCCCCGACGAGGGGGGATGTGCCCCCCCCCACCCGCTGGCGCCACCCCTGGCGCTTAATAAATACCAACATTTATTACATATACAATCAAATACGCGAATTAACATAAAAATATACACTTGGGCGAAACTTACTCATATATGACCATATCAATCACAACACATACAGCACAATCTAAATAGATTGACAACGTAAAAAGAAAAACAGTGACTGCATTACAGAAAACAGAAGCGATAAATGTCCTCCTGCAAAAGACAAGATAATCATAAAAGTGATAGCGTAAGCAGCTCTGCAACTACAAATTCAATTAAAAGCAAGGAAGTACTGCACTGTATACAAAAAATTGACATTAATTTTACCTGAAAGATCTTGATTTATCTAGCCAATGGCCTGCCGCCATTGGACCAACTATGACGGCGAGAATCTTGGCCAGTCCAACATACTGAATTACTACATTTGCATTGGTCTAAATGTACATTAAAAAAAAAACAGAAACCAAAATAATGCTTTATTCAGTCAGGATATACAATATTTATATTAAAGGGCAACCTTTTGTAAAAACAACTCTGTTATTTGCCGACATACAATCCTGATAAGTGAAATATGACATCAGAAAATTCTGAAATACACCACTAAATCTTAACTCGTGTGCCGACTAGGCCCTAGCAGAAAGTGTGGTTTAAATCGTAGGAAAACGTGAACGGAAACTGGGAGGTTAACCTCCTTGTTTTGATATAACTCATTCTCCATTTTTTCACCAATGTAACATGTTGCATTTTACACAAAGATTCTCGGTTGTGCAAGTAATATTATGATCCTGGCGGTCCAATGAGATTGTAATATTTATTTGGGCTTACACATAATACAATAATATTTATTTGAGGGCTTACAGTACATAATGCTATAATACTTGTTTGGAACTTTTATATCAGTGGCACACTTTATAAAACAAAGTTCCGTCCAAAACAAAACTTTAAGACAAATGATTGCAAGGCACGTAAAATTAAAAAAGAAAAACTAAAATTTTCACACAACTCAAAAACATCCCTTTTCCCCTTCTGCCCATAACAATTTAAATTTTACCTCCCCACTAAATAAAACTGTACTTAACATCTTTTTCTGCCCATTCGAATGTGTACCAGACGGAGTGTACCAACTATTTTATTTTATTAGCGTTGCAGGTTGGTGTTCAAAATGTTCTTATATTTGTAGAACCACAGTTACATACTTAACGTAAAGTTCCGCTAAATAAAGTTGCAAGATACGTTACCGCAAAGTTGCGTTAACGTTACTATCTGACCTAACTCCACCACAACGTTTACATCGTTCGCAAATTTATAACATTTTGTGTTTGTTGGGAACTTGACGTTAGATTTACAGTCTCTTCTATGGAGAACATTAATTAATTACTTAAAATGGGAGACAACTATATTAT
>NW_022728334.1:11528-26056 GCF_011630105.1 Anneissia japonica | reverse complement strand
ATATATAATTATATAGTTGTCTCGATTAATATACAAAATATTTTGCAGTGGACCTATGTTCTGTGAGAATATCTAAGTTGGCCCTCACATTTTTTTTCTTTAATTGGGATGATAAAATAGATTCACAAGGTTAACAAAATTTAACAAAAGGTAAATCGTTACTCACCGTAAGTGTAAGCGAAAGTGTTTCATCTAACTTGAAAATAATCAGTGATAAAAAAGCAAGGTTGAAAGCTAAATTTAAACAAAAAATATATAGAAAATTATTTCAAATTTTATTGTTGTCATTTTGCGATCATAAATTTTGGGGTTTTCTATAAAAGTGTACACATATCATAACATTCCTGACAAGACATATTTCTTTTTCATTTTGTCATAATGTTTACCAAGTTTTAAATTAAAATTGCCTCGAAATGTAATGTTACTATGCAGTAAAGTTACTGTAACTGTTTTAGATAGGCCTATTATATGCTTATAAAAGGATCTGTTTGGCTGCTGTTAATCTAAGAACGCTTAAAATGTAATAATATTTTTGTTTTGCCTTAAAAGTACAAACAGGCTATCGTTTTTGTCAACAGCAATTGGAATTTTAATGTCCTTGTGTCATGCTATGTCGACTTTGTATTTTTTTGTTATCATGTGCTAAAATTCTTATGACAAAAGTCTGTCTTAGGTTGAATCATGGAGGAATAAATAAGAGTTGAATATAACAACATTGATGGTTATGTTCATTGTGTAAATATTCTGTTTCATGTTTACGTAGGAAATCAGGTTATAGTTTGATTCCATCTATACACTCTACTTAAGTGATGACCTACATAAATACCTAAAGTAGTCGCCAATAGAAATAATGGCCAATATTTATTTTATTACGGTATATTTTCTAAAAAAATAACCCACTTAGGTATTATTATAAAGATTGTGATAAGCTGCTTTTGATTAAACTTAGGCTCTGGTGAAAAATATAAAATTAAACATTATTATTTGAAAGCTTATGGAAAAAAAGGCAAGTCAGTGAATAAAACATTTTTAGTGCAATTGACCCAGTTAAAGGGTACCTGAAATATTTGTCATTATGACGGGAGCCGGGTCTATTGAAAAAAGAGAAAAAAAGAAAAAAAAAGAAGAGAAAACATGTCAAATAAATGTCTCCTCTTACTATGTGAGGGAAGAGTTTATAAAACAATATTGTTATTATTAAAATTATAAAATTTAAGAATTTAGATTGAACTCTGTCAGTTCGACGGGCCTGCGAAACAGAATTATGAATAACCCAAAATGTAATAATACTTTTAATTGAGGTTATGATGGTGATACTCATGTGGTTTTACATGTGTTTGATCAGGGTTCAAGGAATGGAAAGTTGTTTAAAGCTTTGTCCAAACTATCAAACCTGCTTTGACAAAAGACTGTTGTATGCCCATATAAAATATGATGTGCCTATGGTCAAGGTGTGATGTCATATAATGACCACATTTAAGCATGTCAAATAAAATCTAATTGCTGTCTGGACAAGAGTCTATTATACAGCATTATATAACATATGAAGCATTTCTACACGGACTTACTGTTTGCAAATAATAGTAACATAAAATTCCAGTTAGAGCACACGAACCACAGCGATTTCCAAGCGCTCTCCTGTTTTCCTGCTTTTTCAAGATTCATTCTTGGTCTGCTAGGAGGTAGTGGTGGCTCCGCTTCGAAAACTAAGATTTAAAAAAAAAAATTTAAAACTTTTATAAAACGTAACTGGCATTTATGAAAATATTATCTTTTTATATACGGTATATAAACACTAAAATTTGTAGCCTATACGTATATATTAATATGTTGTAATCATTAATTAACTTTAAGAAAAGGATAGTCTATGCCTGTCTGTAAACAACTTCAACATTCTCTTGTCAATAATTTTCATACTGTTATTAAAAACGCCTCATTTTATTTTAAATATTCGCAGTTACCAGCCTTAGATGAGACAAGTTGTCCAACATAATGTACTGCGAGAGTTCAAATAATATCTTACAAAGGGTTAACCCTATATTTTACAGTTATGACCCTATATATTACAGTTATTAATATTTGGGACTGAATATAAAAATATATATAAAATTATAATTTTCATAGCGATGTAAACAGTAGCAATAACTGAAAATATAACAAACCGAATATGGTTAATGGAACTATTAATGTCATAATAATTGCTGTCCATAAGAACAAAATGTCCATCTGATGTGCAAGGTCGGGTCCGCTGTATATCACTTGTGGACAAATTATGAGCGCCAGGCCAACTCCGATCTTTAAGAGAAGAGAAATATTATTAAATATTCAATGATAAATACAATAGTAGAGAGAGCCGTGGTAGTCAGGTTGACGTAAAAATGAAAAGCACTGGTAGCACTTTTGTGTATATCTTGTTTAGGTAACCTGATGTTACCACAATAAATGATGAAAATCGGTCACAATATAATACATATTTTTAATTATTTTTTTTGTTTATGTTTATAAGCCATGAAATATTCACAAATTGGACTGAAGCTTATCGCTAACCACTTCATAACCCGTCAACAGAATAAGTCGGGGGTATTGACAAAATTCAATTATTTAATAAAAAGCGTTCGCCCGTCATCTATTATACCGGTTCATCAGGCGCAGTGAAGTGGTACAGAGATGAGGTAAAATATACACATTACTTATTAAAAGTAAGTAACAATCATTTGTTAATCTGTACAATCTGACTCAGACAACATTGCCACCGTCTGCATTATAATGTTCTGCAATATTTTAAAATTCAATATTATTTTAAAACCGGCGAAATCCAACGTTGCTCTCGTGCAGTGGCTAAAGCTAAAAAAAGAATTTGAGGCTTATTATGACTGTTAGCATCGTATGATTTATAATTAAGTTGAAACTCATGCCATATAAATATTGGTTACGCATATCTTGGCGTCAAAACCTATGGTTACTCACTTTTGCTCTGAGTGTGAGCATAATTATATTTATTCTTCTTAGTGTTTGGGACGAAAAGCAATTTACGCTCTTCATGATTCGTATTATGGTTGATTACCTAAATCCCTTTCATAAAGCAATAACGACGAACTATCTACTTAACATTTTTGCCATTTTAGAAGCTGTCTCTTATACACATCTAGATGTGTATAAGAGACAGGAATGAGCTTCAATTTAGTAGCCCCATGTATTTCTATGTGAACCTTCTTAACTCATAATCATTCTTGATAGCTTTTCGAGACAGTGGTCCACCCTCTGAGATAAGACACTGAACGTTGTGTTACTGTGTTCATCACCAGATCATTGTCAATGAGATTGATTTCAGTGGGTCAGAGATAAACCATGGGTTTTCTTTTTTCGTTGGGGAAGGTGAAAGGGCTACTAAAAAACCTACTAAAGTGTGTTTTTTCCCCTTTAAGGGAGGATTGTTTCCAATTTTTCCAATTGGTTTTACGGTTCTACTCTTGTTGATTCTTTATTTTTTTTATTTTTTATAATTGCTGCTCGCAACACCGACAAAAATATTATTGCAACCCTTGTTTACTGACAATTCATTTCTGTGAGAAGTAATAACATACACGGCCAACAGTTTTTCACATTAATAGTGGCCAGCAATATCGGCCGTTATAGGCAAAATAAACTTATTAAAAGTAAGTAACAATCATTTGTTAATCTGTACAATCTGACTCAGACAACGTTGCCACCGTCTGCATTATAATGTTCTGCAATATTTTAAAATTCAATATTATTTTAAAACCGGCGAAATCCAACGTTGCTCTCGTGCAGTGGCTAAAGCTAAAAAAAGAATTTGAGGCTTATTATGACTGTTAGCATCGTATGATTTATAATTAAGTTGAAACTCATGCCATATAAATATTGGTTACGCATATCTTGGCGTCAAAACCTATGGTTACTCACTTTTGCTCTGAGTGTGAGCATAATTATATTTATTCTTCTTAGTGTTTGGGACGAAAAGCAATTTACGCTCTTCATGATTCGTATTATGGTTGATTACCTAAACCCCTTTCATAAAGCAATAACGACGAACTATCTACTTAACATTTTTGCCATTTTAGAAGCTATCCCCTTAATATTCGCCCAAAACTATGGTGTCTCTTTGTGCAAAGTGCATTTAAAGACGTATAGTAGTTGATAAATCAGTAATTCATAATGATTTAGCAAGACTATAGGAGCACAAGTCATTAAGATTCGCCGAGCTGGGTTCATGTGTGATAGCTTATGTTTGATTCAAGGTAGGACAGAGTGCCTTGTACCATTATAGATGTACAATACTACTGATGCTTTACAAAATTTCACATTTCTATGCCTTTACTTTTTACTCTGTAATTTTCCAAACTATTGAATATTTATTCAGTCTGACCAAATTCAATCAAATTTCAATTCAACTTTTATTTCGTTTAATTGTTCAATCCATATACTAAAGTAAACAAAGAAAACAACGACTGAATTGACAATAGGACTATATAAAGTATACAACAATATTTGAAAATAGACATGACATTTGTTGGGAATATTCTGAGAAAGATATAATGTACCTCAACAGCGGCAAATCCAATTCCATTCGACAGCGCTACTTCGTCAATTCCAAACCAGGTCCCTGCCATTTGTGATGACATTCCAAAACAACATGGTTGACTCATTGCACATAAAGTCTGACCAATAAAATTTAGCGGTATGTTATAATTTAGTGTCCCGATATATCGAATCCATGCCCCAACACATTGAAAAACAGTACCAACTATAAGGACAATTTTCAAATCCGTCTTCTCGGTTAGCCACATCACTGGTACTATGGCGACGACATATGTAACCAAACTTGTAGAACTCAGCAGATCAACAATATCTCTCGTAGTGTTATAGTAAATTCTCACTGCAGTAAAAATCGCCGCATATTGCCCCCACAAGTAATAGTTTGACATCGAAAATATAGCGAATATGAATAACATTAGCCATCTTCTTTTATACAATTTACAGCCACTTTCAGGTTTAATGAGAGATACCTGCTCTTCACTGGTGTGTCCGTCCTCAGCCATGGTGTAATTGAGGATATTTGTTTCACTGGAAATAGTGGGCAGTTGGCGATTTCCCCGAGATAGATATGGAAAAAATAACAGAGGGCGCTATGTTTTGTGCAGTCAGCCGTAAGCAAAGTGTGCCCACTATTGAATTCTGTCGTTTTAACGGAACGTATGAATAGTGAACCTATCCTACTGTAGTAAAATTTATTTATATTATTATATAACAAATATACTCATACATGATAGAACGTGGTCAACGATATGCTATAATGTACAACCTGGGTTAGTATAAAACAAATCACAAACCACAAGCATACTAAATGAAAAAGGGCCCAAAATGTAAAAAGAATCTTGTGTTATAGTGTATGTATACCATGATTTCATTTTTTTTATAGCTTGAATGACCAAGAAATACACTAGTGTGGTGGAATATTGATATTTCCTCCTTATGTTAAGTCTTGACCAGGCATTATATAGTCTATATCATAATACAGATAAATTTAAACTTCAATCGATATCGTGGGCCTATTACTAAAAACAGAATTTTTCGAAGGAATTATGTTTTGTAGGCCTAAGTCTTGTATTGTAGGATAAGTGGTCCATTGTTTCCCGACATATAGGCCTCACCCACCTCAGCCCCAACATGGTTTGGCTGAGGTGAAAAATTAGATTGTATTTCACCAAATGCCCAAAAAATGGCACTCTCATGCCAGATGTCTCTGGGTTAAAACGAGTATTATTATTTTTCCCCACAAATTTTACCGTGACTCCCTGGTGGCTGGGCCAGGTGTTCCGATGGGTCCGGGCCCAGCTGCCCCACCCATTGGCGTCACTTTTATGGTATAGGTAAGGCACAGATAACCTGAATTTTATACCAAGACATACAGTAGGCCTACGTTTTGTAAACAATACAATACCAGCAAATTCATTTCAACGAAATATTCATATAAACACGTCTCCTGTTCTTGTTTAAATTTATGGCTTGAAGCAAATTATAAATTCCTATCTTTACGACCGGCAACTGCTCGTTTGTTTATAAAAACACATTTGAGGAGCCTTAGGCTACCATGTGTTTTGCAGTGTTTACCAAGCCATCAAGGAGTAGCCTACAGCATACCTATGTTATGCTTTATTCGCTCCTGTACTAGTTTATAGTACTTTATAGGCCTAAATTTAGTCTTAAAATTAAAAATTAGAAATTTGAAAAAAGTATTAGTAAGAATGTGTGGTAAATCTGTTACCACGATCTCGTAACTTCCATCATAAATCGTACCGGATACACAACTTCTCAGAAGTGAAGCTTTATTAACAGAGCACGTAAGAGATACTAAGAAATCTTTTGTACATATCGTATAACAGTTTTCTTGATAATTTTAAACTGCGAAAAAATCTTTCAAGACTTGCATTATTGACAGCAATTATTAGTCCAAGATGACAGAGCAAATGTAATTGTTACATCAACTTTCTTTGTCTTTCAAATATTTCGAAAACCGTACACAGTAATAAGAATTTTAAAGAAGGCCATAAAGAAGGTCTCTAGCAGTCCCTGAGTTCGAAAGCTACTTGATGAACTAATTACTAAAAAAGTACAGTATGTACGCTGGTAATGCTAAAGATCTAAATGATTAAATGATATCATGCATCAGTATCGCTGCTAGCTCAGAGATAACGTTCATAAATGTAAATTTAAGAAATGTTCTGAAAGTGTTAAGTGGGTCTTGATTATTTCATTTTTTAGTAAGTAGGTTTCTTCCGGGCCAGCTTTGAGTCGGCTACAATAATGCTTTCCTTAATCTCTTCTCGTTACCTCCGTATTACAAATCGAGTAAAATGTTCGTCCCTTATGCGATACTTTTGCACGTATTTTAGGAAGGAAGACTTTGGAGTTAAAAAACGAATGTTTAACGGTTTAAAACTCTAAGCTGTTGTTTCGAAGCTACTAGAACGGTTTGGAAAAAAAAAGAAACTGAATTGAAAACTCCAACTTCCAAAACATTTAATATCAAGTTTTAAAAAATAGAAATAGAAAATTATTATATGCCTAAACATTAAAATATACATAATTGTCTAAAAATAATATATATCTATTCGTTGATATTAAGTCCATTGTCACCTGGCTGTTTGCTTCTAAAGTATTTGTGAAAATCGTATTTAACCAATCTTGCTTATTATTGACTTTCTAAATTTATCTAGAAATTATGTAAAGTTCTTGATGTTGCCTACTTGTATTTTCATAATGCTTAAAGCTTCACAGTCTTCTTTTCAGTAAACTGTACAGTATTGCAGGGCCTCCTTGTCAATTTTCATTATTCTGTTAATGATTGAATTATTAATGTTTCATTAGAGTTGCCTCTTCAACTTCAAAACCTGTTGTTAGTGGTGGGGTGCGTGAGGATATTCTAAAGTCAGAAGTTTGTGATCGTCTCATTGGGGAAGTGAACATGATAACTCAGCAAGTAAAATAAGATAAGTGATAAATTTTAGATAAGTAGGAGCAGTGGCATAATAGGCGGTTTTTACCGGGCTGACCAAGCCGTCGTACCGGGCTGGGTAATAAGAGAAAAGAAAGAGTGGAGAGGGAGGGAAAGAGAAAGAAGGGAAAAGAAAAGGAAAGGAAAAAGGAGAAGAAAAAGAGAAGAGAAAAATAAAGACAAGAATAAAAAGCAAGATATCATAATGACCAGACTCACAACACCTTCAACCCCTTCTCCACTTCAAAAAGTGTCCATAGCTCCTTTGATCTAAGCCGCCTGATATTCTCCGCAGTGGCGTAACCACCGGCGGACAATGGGAAAATATCCATCTGTGGAAAATCTTTCCCCACCCCTTGAAAATGCCCTTTTACCCCCTGAAAGTGCCTAAAAATCTTATTTTTTGTTGGAGTAGGCCCATTTCCATAAAAATTGCACATTTTAGAAGGTTTTGATCAATTCAGACGAAATTAGAATTAAAAACACAAAAAATGTTTTAGGGTCAGCCTTCTAAGTTATTTAAACACATAATAGTCCCAAACTCAAATAAAAAGAACATTTAAGATAGATCGTTTTACCTAAAAGAAGGGGCCTCGATGTGTATTGATGGTGAAAGAATATGTTTTTAATAAATAAAACCATGATGAAAATGCTTATATTTAGTTTCAAACACACGTGTGTGGCCTATATTATAAATAAGATAAGCACTATGTCGTATTGTTTTCTATATGGGGTGGGGGTGGGGTGGGGTGGGTTGGGTATGATAAATTACTAACCGGGAAAATTATGACCTTTCCCCCCACTGACCCAAGACCCCTGTTACCCGCCTGAGCAGGAGCAACAGATTACAGTGTATTTCGAAGTCTAAAACTATTACCAGTAAATGGTTCTCGACATCTGAAAATAAGTCTAAGTCAATGAGGAATTCAAATGTTTTGACAGTCGCAATTTGAGTTCATAATCCGACTAATAATTTTATTATTTAGAAAGATATCGTTCTTGCATTAATCGATGATTAGTAAGAGCAACCAAGCACCACAATTCGCCCGAGGCACCCTGTTAACTAGTGGAGAACGAAAGTTCTCCACTAGTTGCAATGCAGATAAAAACTGCAATGCAGAGAAATGTATTTTCCATTGGTCTGAGGGCGCCTTTGGTGTGTTGGGTCACTTGACCGATTCCATTCGCTGTGACACGTCGCTTGATACGGTGCTCTGCTGCTATGGTTAAGGGTGTATGTTATCCGTTTTCCCTTAAGGAAAACGGTTGGGTGGGCGCGATAAGATAAATGGAAAATATTTTATTTACGATAGATTTCTATAGGAAATAAAAACAATTACATAGCACAACTCTAACAATGAAGAGCAAAACTCATGTCCAGCAATCAATTAAAATTGAACTTTTAAATTTATTCTGAAACTCTTCGGAAATTGAGAAGTAGAAACACAAGGTTACACTTGCACAAACACAAAGGAGCAATGAAAGGAAACATCAAAAGGCAAATCTAATTAGTAGTGCTTACAAAAAAAGGAAAAAAATGTGGAACTAAGCATCGCAAAATTCATTCCTTTGTAATATATTATATTTATTTATATTTAATTATTATCCTTATTGTTTAACTGTAGCAGTGTAACAACACCAATGAAATGAAATATATTAGTTTCAATAGAATGTTTCAATATTTCTAATGAGTAGGAATGGGTTTGATTATGAATACAGCAGAAGTTAAGATGATTACTGAGAGGATCGTTGTAACATGCCTTAGGTATGCCGGCAGATGTCAAGAAATGTTCACCATCGTTTTGGCTAATACTGATTTTCATTTTTAGATTAAAAAATAATCATATAAACAAATCCAAATGCTCAGTAGTGGTAGTTTCCATGAAGCTCAGGAAATCAATGAAGATTGTTTTATAACGTAGCTGTTGTATGCCAACTTGAAAATACTCTGTCCATACAAATAGAGTGGCTGTGATAGACGTTGATTTCCATTTGTACTTGGCTTAGGATTTAAAGTTATCTCTGACAATACACACGTGTTCCACTAAGATGATGGACGGATTTTCTTAGACGATGATTATGCTTTACTAAATTGAGTTGATTAATAAAAAGTTACAAAAAATGATAGCAACATTTGAAGTAAGCAAAAATCATATTAAGTGGAATCGTTTTAATTATAAGGTAATAAAATCTTTGGCTTGTCTATAATTTTAAATATAATCAATACAATTAATAGTTACAAATTAAAGTAAGAACGATGTTCTGGGTAGTCTGACTTGTAGGATTATTTAAAACAATGTTGAAATTATTGCACAGTACAAATTCTACGATTTTCAAATTTATTGCACATATGAAAAGTTCAGCGATATAATTAGCTGGTAGTAAGTAAGTACCATTTCGTTCAATATACTGGTAAGTTGAAATCAGCTTATAAGAATACGCCATGGTCTGGTAGTGTTCGGTGGCTGAATCAAGTGCATCGATGAAGTTGATAATTGATTGTCTACCAAAGGTGGGAGGCCTGTAATTAAAACAGCAATTATTCTTTGTTTTCTGGAGTGTATTCCCTACCCAGATGAGTTTTGTCAATCTATTAGCGTTCAGTTCTGCAACTATTTATTTAGTTAGATATATTGACAGAACCTCTAACATCCTCTCCGATTTCCTCTTCCGTTACTGAGCGTCTCTAGAGAGAGAGAGAGAGGGAGAGAGAGGGGGAGAGAGAGCGCGAGAAAGAGAGGAGAAAGTCAAATTACAATGATAATAATTAAAATTTATAATTATTATAACTGGTAATTGTAAGTATATGGATATATTTCCGAAATAAAAAGAGAATGAATGAATGAATAAAATAAATTGTAACATACCAAGAAATTAAAGGATTATGTTTCATAAATTTAGAAGTTGAAGTAATTGGGAAACAGATTAATGACTATTAAAAACAATATTGAATTGAAATATGAATGATAGACAGTACTATTGTACAAAAGAGAATGTCAGTTCAGCTTGAGCGGATAAAACGTTGGTGAACGCTTGGCGAAGATAGGTGGTTTGGTTTTTCTTGATCCAGAATTGGTGGCATAGAGAGTGTAGTTTACTCATAATAAATCTAGTGGCGTCGCTACCAGGAGGCTAGGCAGGGCTACAGCCCCCTCGGGGAGGCCTTTTCCCCCTATCGGGGAAAAACACCACAATTCGGCGAGGAGAAAAAAAAATTATATGTATTTTGTACATATTAATGGACTCTAAAATCGATTAAATAAGCATTTGAAACCCCTAAATTGTCATATTTTTGGGGGCTACGTCCGCTGGACCACTTTCGAAAAGTTTTTTACGACACCCGACCACGCCCACTTTTTTCTCGTCGGCGACATCAGCCCTCCCGTCGGGGACCTTGGACCCCAACCCCCGTCGGGGAAATCCTGGTGCCGCCACTGAATAAATGTGATGGTTCATTCACTGGCATGGTCGACTTTGCCTATAGGGACCGATCCATTTAAAGTAATTATACATACTCCATCTGCAGACGCCATAGCTGGGGGCCTCTGGTGGGTGATTCCATCTTCTGCTACAAATATATGCAAATATTGAAATTATTGTACGTGCAATACCATATCTTGTTTCCATGGTAATTTACTCTAAATACTGTGCACCACCGTACACGAAGATGGCATGCACACGAGACGGCGCCAATGAGGTCCAGTAATTCGGTGCCAATAAAAAGCGCTCTTTTCTATTTGGAATTTTCAATAGATAGAAAACATTAGCGATGCCATTTGAGTAGGTGCAAGTTCCGACAACCAGTTGCACGGATTTCTGTTTGTCGCCCTCATTGTATTTAACTTTTAAAAAGTGACAGAACGCTTAAATGCATAACATTAGTACAGATAGGGAATTCAATGGACTGGTGCAAATATATGTAATATTGTCGCTGATTTAATAAAGTTACAAACATATTTAGTTTTAAAAATATTCAAATTATTTAAAAGATTATCGTATCCAAAATGTACTAGGATCTGCTAATGGTTAATGACATAAATTCCATAAATAAAAATGAAATATGTGGTTATTACTTTCGTTCGCAAGAACAGGTTCGTAGGCCTACCTATTGGAATCGACCGTTAGTTACCCGCGAAAGTACAGTAATCCTATTTACAACGTAAATTTTTTTTTTTATTTTTTTTTTACAGCAGATGGAATGGTCGAAAGCACATAGGCGAAAATATTGGCCATGGTTTACGGGGTTTAATGCGTCAACCATTCACCTCTGAGAGGATGATGACGCAATTTACCAGCCGCAAACCTTGTTTTCCAGTTAAGCCATTAGGCAACCTTACGGCATATATTTTAACACTGGTTCAACATCCAAGACACTCGACGGCAAGCAAAACTACATTAAATTATACTTTTTCAACAATACAGAGTGAAAAAAATAATATTTAATCAACTCCAATTTTAAACCAGACATGCATTATACTATGCTTTGCAAATCCATCTCACTATATTGATGATGCTTTAAAAAAAAACATTATGCCGGGTAAATTGCAGAAGACGACAAAATATTTCTATTTTTCCAGACACTCTCAATCATCCACGCCATGAACATTAATCTTTTGCATATAATTAAATATCTATCAATTTTTCACACACATTTTCTGATTTTCACAAATTCGTTTGACAAACAGTTATGCTAAATGAAATATTACGGTAAATCAGCCTTCTCTGAACAATCTTCAAAACAGGGGTGGCGCCAGAAATAGCCCGACGGTTGGTCCAAGGTACACGACGGGGGTGGGGGTGGAAATGCCTAGACGAGAGGGAAAAGTTCCCTGACGGGAGCAAAGTGGGCGTGGTGAACGCTGCTGAAAATGTTGCGAAAGTAGTCCAGGGGCGAAGCGGAACAATTTAGAGGTTTCAAAGGCCTATTTAATCGATAGGGTCTACTAATATGTACAAAATACATTTAGGCCTATAATTTTTTTTTTCTCCCCGATGAATTGTGGTTTTTCTCCCCGACTTGGGGCCCTGGCCCACGCCCCCCCCCCAACTGGCGCCACCCCTGCTTCAAAAGAATAAGTCATTTCGTAGTCTGAACTGCGCATGCCCGTATCCAAGGTTAATCGATATAAACCTGTTGTGTCACAGACCCTATATACAGGGTATGCGATTATGCGAATGTGGCTTATGTTTGTTTATGTCGCTTGACCTTGGTAAGGGCATGCGCAGTGAGAATACGAAATACCACCGCCAAAGGCTCAAATAGATGGAATACAGGCATATACCGATAGCAGACCAGCAGATGAACTATACAGATAGCAAAAATATAAGTACTATCATTCTGATAGCTTGGTTTTAATGAAAAACCCAAATAATAGCCCACGTTCTAACATACGAAATAGTCCCTTACTTTGCTGATTACTTATGTTCCGAGCTGTAGTGGCAATGCACAACGTAAATGCTCAAATAAGCGCCGTGGCGCTTATACCATTTTTGGAGGCTTCAGTGCGGCACTTATTCGAGCTGCGCATATTTAAAAAATATTAGCGTGGTGCTTTTTCCATGCCGTTCCCATGTTACCTATCTTACGTATTCCCGTAGTTCAGTAGGTCTATCACAGGTCCTACGACATCGTAAATAAACGTTTATAAAGAAATACTTGTGTCTTCATTTTGTTATTTAGGCCTATTCATTTTAACACTATATACATTGTATTTAAAACACTGTTTCTCAAAGTGTATCATTACAAAAAAGGTAATATATACTCTCGACTAAGCGCCGCGTAGCTTATTCGAGAGCGGTGCTTAGCGAAAAAAAAATCAGGTTTGGTGTGGCGCTTATTCGAGATCGGCGCGTATTCGGGCATTTACGGTACGTATAGAAGGGCGGGCACTCACTGACGGTCGTCAGCCGAGGCAATTCTATGGATAACGCAATGACGCGCGCCGACGGATCGTTTTTAATGACTATCCGTTCAGCTAGACTGCCACCGATAATCAGCAGACTATGTCACGAGATAAAGTGTTATCAGGGAACGTCGTACGACCGTCGTGTGACGCAGTGAGTGCCCAGCTTTATAGACAAAATAAACACAACTTGTATTTTGTTGTCAGCTAATTGCATCTGGAATCATCTATCGCATCATTCTCTGCGTTTATGGACACTTTTTGGGAGTTGTTAAATACAACCACTTCAGCCGAGGGGGCGTGCCTTCAATGATGACGTCCTGCATAATTATAACGTCTAGGCCCTACCTAAAACCTTCATACATTACACACATGTGGCCAATGTGACGTTAGCGAGTACGGGACGATCGGGCCAAGGGCGATCGGGTCCATTTCCAAACCATCAGGCCCAACAAGTGTGAACGATCGTAGGTCTAGGCTACTGTAGGTCGGAGCAGGAGGCCTCTTCAGTAGTAGAGATCTAGGGGCATAGTCCAGCTACCCGGTCCCGCTGTAGTTTAGGCCTCTTTACGTTAACCAATTAACATTCCGTCACCAACTTTCTGTTTTTCTGAAATAAATATATAGGCCTGCTATATCAATTATGTTTAAAGGCAGGCCTGTTATATAGGCCTGCTTTGGCAAATTATGTTTAAAAGCAGTGAAGCAATAAAAATAATAAATTTACATTTCAGCAATCATATTGTAAAAGTTGTAAATTAAATTTGTTAGGCCTGTTGTCTCTTTCAGTAAGATAAATTGTTCATGCGATTAAATTTGGAAAATTTATAGACTAAGTGTATATTCATACATTCATTCTCATGCGGTATATTTTATTCAAAAATTCAAATATAAACAATACAAAGGTAAAAAGTAATTGCCAAATATACCATTGTAGTAAAAAGAACTAAATTGCATTAAATTTGCAAGCAAAAAACAATTCACAATAAGCATATAAATACTTAAAAAGCAGAAATGCAAGCATTAAAAAGCAGAAAAGCAAGCGTTAAATTAAGAAGAAGAAAACAACAATTCACAATAAACGTACAAACTGTCTTTTATACACATCT
>NW_022728334.1:0-8420 GCF_011630105.1 Anneissia japonica | reverse complement strand
AGATGTGAATAAGAGACAGCATATATATATATAACACATACATACATACACACACTGCACACACACGCACACACACACACACACACACACACACATATATATATATATATATATAATATATGAATATGAAATTGGTAATTTGTTATTTTATTTTGCTCTAAGTAGTGATTTGTGTTCCCTATTAGTGACAAAACCTTTCCAAATAAGCATCGTGTCATTGACTTCGGTGATTTAGGCCTAATGTCCTTAGTCCTGTGTTGTTGCGCTGCAATACGTCTCTCGATTTATAATAAAAATTAACATTTACTGTTACAATTCCCATTCCAATTATACTGATTATGAATATTTCATGCTTGTACTTATTACGTCATTGGTATTAAATCCACGATAGCAAAATTACAAATGTACTCTGATTTAAGCCGCTAATATTACATCAACACAAGTTTCCAAGAAAACTGCCAATTATATAAATTACGAAGGACGTTAGCGTCTAAATATTAGCGTACTCTTAGCCTACGTAATAGTCATCTGAGATTTAGCAAATGACCGTATTGACAAGTTAAAAATAATCTAGTTAGTGAGGACCGTGACAAACCGAGACAATTGTCAGAAGAATTTTTATCATCGTGGCATACCAAGCATAATGATGGAAAACGAGATAGGCCTACTAGGTTAACAGACCTATTACGAGTATTCCTTGTAGGCCAGGCTACATATTTTAATGAAAATGTTAGGGAACTAATATACCGGAGACCTGCTATTGCCAGCCTTTAATACAATTTTCTGTGATGGTTTATACTTGCTGCGTACTTTGTATACAGTGTCACTGGGGCGGATGCAGGGGTGAAATTGTATTGTTGATGTGAATTACCGGCAAAGGTCCATATTCCCACAATTGTCTCACCTCATCCCCAATCAGGTGGGGCTCAGGTGGTAAGCATTCATCACGCACCCCCTATCGCCAAATCCTAAATCCGCCCTAGTATTAGCATAGTTCATTCGCTTATAAAATATTTCCGTTGCTTACTAAACATAAATACTAACATTCCTGCTGTAATATTATTCTGTAAGAGACCTTAAAATAGACTGATAATCAATTTAAGTAAAATATCATAAACCACAGATGCTTGATGCGAATTGTGATGTTAATATAATATTTGATCCTTTTAAGCGAACAAATAGTTATGAGGGGTTTCCTGGACATTATGAATATCATCCTTAACTTAATATCATCCAACGATGTTACTCCGTGTTGTTTGTGGGTGCCATGAAAATTTGTCGCCAAGCATCTCAGTTAAGCATGGTCTTCTTTAGTTCGTTCCGTTCAAGTTTTGTCTTTCTTTAGATAAGTATGGGTCTCCCTACTTTCCTTTTGTTTCAGGTTCCCAGAGAAGAACACTAGATGCTGGTTCGCCACTTCTCATGACATGCCCTGCCAAACTAAGGCGGGCATGTCATGAGAAGTGAGACACGAGGAAGGTTACCGTAAAGGGTCTTATTGGGCATGTGACTTCTCCAGGAGATATTTTGGACCCTTTTTAGGATGCGGGTATATGCTCCATTTAAAGATATTATCCTGAATTACATATACTCTGAGGAAATTGGACATTTCCTCAAAATGCCCAACTGATCGAAAAAAGAGGAAATTTTTAAATGAAATTAGATGTTTTTACAAAATCATAATCTTCATTGACGGCACAAAAATTGTAGTCAATCTCCAATAATTCATTGATTCATCAAGGCATCAAAACAGGCCAAGCTTTTAAGTTTGATGTCTTTTATAACGATAATATCAAGGATGAAAGAAATATCCAAGTCAAATCCAAACATGGGTGAAAAGTCAATGATACAAGCCCAGAGTATAATCTACACCTTGCACGATGACGCAAGCGAAATAGATAGGTAAGATCTCGGTAGGACTGCACAATTTCTCCATAATCTATTTCTAGGCCTATATATCTGTTTTACACTCAGTACATTTACTACAACGTATAAGAATTACTGTACTTGACCAAAGATACATACAAACTGCAAAATACAATTATTGTGCTAAATCTATGACATATTTTAGTTTTTAGGCTTAAGTTCAGTTTTAGACTTAACCTTGCCTATAGCAACATGTGGCAAACTATGTAGTTAAATGTTAATTTCTAAGTTGATTAGGTGTCACTAATTCATTTGAGTTTGAAAGTACTAATATCCAATATTATTTTATTCAGTCAGAATATAGTACGACTTAACTCGTCCGACTTCGAATTCTTCTGTATTTTTTGTTTAGTGTCAGCTATTTGCATTGGTAGTCATTGAATCTACCCAGTATACAGATGATTTAAACTAAGGCCTAGTTTATTTAAGCTTATGTGACTGAAGTGACGAAATTAATTACTTGCATAACTCATGGGCAAATTTTAATCTACATTTAAATATATATGTTTGGTTCTAGTGTTCTTAATATGTTACTTTTCAATGCGGTGGCGAACCAAACAATATTTTCGTCATGTTGCCGAAGGGATGGTGAAAATTTAGAGAAAATTATTACGTTTGGAAAAGTCGAAGGGCAGAGAACAATGGAAGGCAAAGACTCTGGTGGACAGATGGCATCGCATCTATAACAGACTTGTCTGTATACAGTTTTTACACCATAGAGAAAATTATTTTCTCTATGGTTACACTAACCGATGAATGGACATGAGTAGAACGACGACGAGTATTTCTGCAAGATGTATAAATAAATTATTATTAAACTACGTTATCAAGGATATTACAAAAAATATTTTTAGTTTAAATAATTAGGCCTAGTAGTATTACATTTAAATTAACCTGGAAAATAATGTCACAAATCACAAACACATTGGAACGTATCGTCCAGAAATGTCTACCCGGGTTATATATATTCGCTACAGGGTGGCGCCAGGGGATGGGGAGCTGTGCCCCACGTCAGTGAGAAAACACACTTACTTGGGGAGAGGAAATAATTATGTATTTTTACATATTAGTAGACTCTCAGATCGATTAAATATGCCTTTGAAACCCATAAATTGTCGTAGATTTCTGGGGCTGGATCACTTCCGAGAGTTCTCGAGCGACGGACGACACGCTCACTTACATTTCGTAGGGGAGTCGGCCCCTCCGTAGGGGACACCGGACTCCCGTCGGGAAAATTCTAGCGTGAGCCCTGTTTCGCGCGCTACCTATCCTACGTTTACTTTAATCATTTGTAACAAGTTAAAATGTGTTCATGTGACTTTGAAATGACACGTGGTGGCCTATATCCAGAATATGCTTCATCCCAAAACATATACATGTTAATTTAGGTAGTCTTTAATTCTAAAAGTATAATAATAATAATAATAATAATAATAATAATAACAACAACAATAAAAATGATAATAACAACAATAAAAAGTGATAATAATAATAATAATAATAATAATAATAAAAATGATAATAACAATAAAAAGTGATAATAATAATAATAATAATAATAATAATAATAAAAACACAAATGACAGATATTTTAAAGCATTGAATACTGCTTCGTCTTTAACTGTAATTTTAGAAAAGTCGTTGCAAATGAAAGTCAAATTACTTTTTAAATTAGGAACAAGAGCCACTAATAATTTTGTTTATAATGTTAAAGTAGGTAAAGATACTATGCGGATTGGTAAAGAATATAGTAAGAAATAGATTATACAATACATGCTAATATATTGTGATAGATGTAGTCTGTAGAAATTCCTCATTAATCACATAGGCCTATTGACTTATTTTAGTGATTAACATGGTCACGCCATCGTGTTGGGATTCAATATTTCGACATTAATTATGTCATCATCATTCCTGATGATGACATATTTAATGTCGAAATATTGAATCCCAACACGACGGCGTGTATTTCAATACTTGGAGTATGTATTATACTTTCTTATCTGAGATTAATCAGTGGACCTTTAGGAACATGGTCACTTTATAATATATTTTATTCCATTATATTTAGTGAACCTACACACGTTTATATCAGCCGCACTCACTGAAGTGGTACGTTACTACATACTGAATACTCTTCTGATCCTTTTACTGTACTGTAGCAACGTAATTTGAATAATGAATTCTCACATGTGTGGCTTTTTTAGCGTGACAAGGCCTCGTCCAATATTTTGTAGATTCGTAATTTAAAAAAAAAATGATATTTTAATAGACATAAATAGGAGCTCAAAATATGCCTGTAATAATAAGACATTTAAAAGAATGGTGTTGCGATATATTTCTTCCAGAGTTGTACACGCGTCTGGACTGCAAATCGGCACAACCATTAAGGCCTTACTCAATTTATAATATGCCTATAGATGGAGGAATTAGGTTAGTCTAAACTAATTCCTTCACGTTACAATGCACTATCCATGTCACTGCTAGAAGTGATGCAAGATTAAAGGCTAAATGTGTTTGTTAACAGAGTCAACTATAAAAATGACACGTTTATGTTTATGGCCTAACCCATAACAAATGCAACGTAGAAAAACATAACTTTGTAGTAGGTATAAACCTATATCAGTGCTACGAGTGTTTCAAGTAAATGAACTGATTCAGTGATCAAGCCGCGTGTGGCATATAGCTGCATTATAAGACAGTATATATCGAATGCTATTGATTAGTCGATGTCTAATAGCAGTTTTGCAAACACTGTACTTTCAATAATGCGACAGGAGAACCTTAATTGACATGATTGCACCATTTCGTATAGTGTATTGTTATTTGAATGCCACTCTATGAAAGCAACAATGACCAATGTTTGTACCTGTATTCGTTGCTATTTACTCTCTCCAGTTAATATAAAGAATTTTGTCCTAAAATTTTGTTATTGCTTTTATTTTTGTGATTTCTATTATTATTATTATTATTATTATTATTATTATTATTATTCAAACTGTTTATAATATGAAAATATGTATATATATATTTCCACCATCATCATCGTCTTGAGAATCAGCATAACGATTGTCGTCATGATGATTTTGATCTTCATCATCATCATTATCATTTATCTTCATCAGCTATAATTAATCCACTACTGTACATGATGTAAACCTTAGTATGTTGCCTCCAAAAATCTTAATCTCTTACTCTCTGACACCAGTTCACATCTTCCCAATACTCTAAGGCACTGATGGTCGTTCTTTTCTCCACATTTGTTGCCTTTCTTTGTTTTGTCATGCAATGTCCATGCACACTCGTCGCCAAATTGAGAATGGTATTTTATGGGTGGCCGCCTTCAGAATATCGTAGGGTGATTGAAAAGGAGTATGGTCGGCATGGATATGGCTATAATTTATATCTACATTTTTTTCATCCGCCTTCACCATTTTATGAATATAAAGTTGCTCTACTTACACAGGCTCAGAAGTGTAAAACATCAGATGTCAGCTACAGTATAATATGTCTTGTTCTATATAAATATACTTCTAAGTCGTAGTACAACTTAAGCTTTTTGAAAAATGTCTTTTAAAGTTTAAAACAGTTGTAAATTTATGTATCGTCCATTTTCTATTTAGTTGAAGGCGATATGATAAAGATGATGAAAGTAACCAATGAGTTAATTAGTGATGGAAACTTAAAAAAAGCAATCAGTGTAACATTGGCTATAAGACAACATTCGGTTAATATCAGACTTCGACCAGACTTATAATACCAAAGATAGTGAGTAACTTCACATATTGCTTCCATGTGCCTGGGATTAATAAAGCATTACTTGCTCAACCAAAGATACAAACGCATCGCTACCAATTTAAACGCGACTTAAGGGGATTGAAATAGTCTGTAATTCATGTCTATCTGTAGATTTCTTTCAGGAGTATAATTGTTGTTACTAAATATAAATATGGTGCTTTAAGCCAAATAAAAAATAACGACTGGAGAGCTTTATACAAATTTTGTCCATGATTTGCTAGCTACGACAACTTTAGTCTTTCACGTCGTTGACTACTAAAGCTACACATTGTTGGGACAGCAAAATTTCCGCAATTTTTACCTTGTATTAATGTGTCTGCCACCACAAAACTGACATAGTACTAATACTGCATGCACTAGATGTAAGAGATCTATAATACAGACTGTACATACTCTCTTACGTGAATTTTTCAGCAAGCTTGAAAACCCCTGAATAATGCAATGAATGAACGATATTTTTTATATATGCGATATATTCTTTGTTGTCAATTTGCATCATTTAAAGTACTCCAAATACCTTATGAAATTATTTTCATAGGGTTCGAACGTGTTTTGTAGCTCAGTTATAAATGCCGATAATATAATATTTCCGATTTCTCACCTGAACCCTTTAGTTTGAAATAATAATATGCCGCCCTCTATTGTTTCTAAATAATTTATATTTTGGAAGCGTCAATTCGCCGTGCACTAAAAAAATCCTGTACTTATTATTCCAATTAATTTTATCTCTTTAGTTTCGTAATCGTATTTCATTCAATAGTGTTTCCTAATTGTATTACTACTGTATCCATTAGGTAAGGTTTGTTCTTTATTAAGGATATGTTCTATTCATTCATTCAGGGAAGAACTAAGAAAGATGTAATATAGGAATGTTTGCGTTATTACTCCCAAATTGGTAATAGTAGTATCGTCAGGTTCTCATCTCTTATACATATAAATCTACCGATGCTACGTTTTTGCTCAACCACAATAGTCTCAATTATCATAATATCATTAGATATATCATAGCACTATTAAATATGCAAATTACTTAGCATATTTAAACTCGTCCATTGTTTGATGTTTATTTCATTTAGGACATCATTGTAAAACGAAAAACAATCATCTTAGCTCCTTTTAAAGGAGAAACTTTGTAGTCTATCATTATACTTAAAGTACGCATATTAGATTTACATTTAATTTCATTTTTTTTTATAGACTGGGTCTTAGTATGACAGTTTTGCATCATTGCATTAATTAGATGCAACATAACACCAACTAGAAACAATTGCATCAATTAGGTTCGATTTTTGCGTTTTGCGTTCCTTCATATTGTTACATATCAATGGCGTTAAGCTACAACCCGCTGGGTTATTGCTTATTGGAAATTACTAGCTGAATCGATTAGGCCCTCGGACAACAGCATAACATAGTTGGAGTTTGCTACGGCAGAAAATATGAAAAGGAGAATCCTCCGCGACCTGATGGTGATTATTTACTGCGGAATCTGCACGCTGAACTAGTCTCAATTGAACTGTTCACGAGAAAGGATATACATTCTGCAACTGTTCAAGTAAATCTTCATGGGTTTGTTCCTTGGGATAATTACGCCTATGCAGTTGGAATAGTTCGAAGGGGGACTGAAGCGTTCACCGATGAATTTAAGATGCAGATACACTTGTCCGTCGAGATATTCGATTTGTAGTTTGATGTATAAGGCCTTTTGGCCCAGGCGTTGAATCGTAAAATTGAAGGACGGAATATCGAAGCATCAAGGACCAACTGCCAAAACAGCTGACGATTTCCCTGGATCATGAGCAAGCTAAACGATCTCCGAAGCATCTGAAGACTACTATTGTCCATTTTCATGTTTGGAGTTTCATAGAGCTTTGCTGTTGTTATTTTTCAGGTAAGACAGTTGTCAATTACGTTTTCACTTTGCTAGAATTGTTGCATCAACTAGCGAGAAGATAAATAATATAGTAATTAACAAACTAGTTCAGTTTGGTATACTGGACTGTCATAAATTTTCCAAATGCCATTTTGTAATTAAATCAACCAATCCCATTAGAATTTATGTACAATTTTGTTGGACAGCTAATTCGCCATTGTAACTATATTTTGTCATTAATTATTATTGTTATATATATATATTGATATTGATATATAAAAATATTATTTCACAGATATTAATACATTATAGGAAGCTTGTTAGCGGTAATTGAGTATGCTATCATCAACGCAGCGACGTTGATGATAACAATTCAACCAATAAAATCATGATTAAAGATTATTTATTGCATTACGTTTATATAAGTATTTTCTGTTTTTGATCATCATTACTAGCCTATAAGGTCATTGTTATGTGAAAATACGAAGTTTAGAAAACAGGTAGAAATTTGGATGGTGATTCATTTAATTTAATCTAATCTAATCTGGTCATTTATAATCCTTTAGAACAACATTATAAGTTATTATAAGGATTATGGAAGAAAGATGGGAAGTTTATTATGAAGACGTACGGTACATTTTGGATTATAGATGTAAACCGTGACCTGGGGATGTAACGATGACAATTGACTCAAAGATTGTATTATATGAATTATTGTAGATTCCTAACTACTCGTGGCGGTGATTGTGGTGGTGGTTGTAGTATGTAGTAGTATAGTAGTATTCGTAGTGGTAGTATAGTAGTAGTAGGAGCAGCAGCAGCAAGT
>NW_022728333.1:0-735 GCF_011630105.1 Anneissia japonica | reverse complement strand
TAAGTACGTGTGAATTTTTATTCTTTCCAAGATGTTCACCAATCCTCGTAATTAATCTACGGCCTTAATGGCCTATATAACTGGAATTACATCCAGCACATTTAAATTTATATACTACTGAGGATCGGGATTCATTGGGGATAGTATCTTTAGTACTAAAGAACTGACTGATTTTAGTGGTATTCGCAAAATAAAGCAACGCGTATAAAATATCTCATGTACTTTACAATCAATACAGTATTTTTTGACAAGATCCATGATTCTGCATTTCATGTTGTCAGAAAATATGCCAATATATGGAAGTTTATGGAAGTATTTTGACTTTGTCATCATTGACAGTTTTCTTTGTAATATCAGAGATTGTGTTATCTAAATAGTTTTTAATAGACTTATCAACAATGTGAATTGGGTAACCATTTCGTAGTAAGATATTTTTCAGGTCACAAAGATCATTATGTAGGCCAAGCCACGTGTTATTTAGCTTATAAATTCTATCAACAAGTGTGTTGACTAATCTTAATTTGTAATTAAAAGGACAGTAGCTAACAAAACCTAGTAATAGACCACTGAATGTGGATGTTTTCAATTTATCATCCTGTTTATGTATGAGTACATCCAAAAAACTTAGTTTGTTGTCATTCTCTTTTTCCATCGTAAACTTGATAGAAACATGTCTATTGTTTATGAACTTAAAAAAACTTGTCAGCTTCATTTTGATTATTAAACACACAAAAC
>NW_022728332.1:0-562 GCF_011630105.1 Anneissia japonica | reverse complement strand
TGCCTCAAAGTTTCAATTCAGTTACTTCAATCAATAACTACTTTCAGAACTATCTATGTGGTGTACCGCAAGCATTTAATTTATTATTGTTACAGCTTCAGTTAATTATAAAGATATTTTAATCTACCTGAAATTAGATTATTAGTTATTATCAGAAAAAAATACTGCCAATAAGAAATATTCTGGTATTTGCATTGAACCTAGCAACAGGCCTGGGGTCCCCTGGCTAAAGCTTCTCTGGACCTTATGACCCTTCTAACATCCCCTCCCACCGCCCTATAGGTGACGCAAGACTGACAACACTACATTAAATGACCACCTTTTTCAGAGTCACATGTTTCAATCCACAAACTTTAACTCAAGTTTAATTGGCATATGTCATTCATTAGCTACAATGGTTTAACAATAGGAGGCTGAGAGTGGAAGGTGAATTGCTGCATCCACTTACACATGGAGCCTCAGAAGGATGTACAGCAGCAGAAGTAGTAGGAGTAGTAGATATGGCATTGAGTAGAACATCACAAGTTTGCAATGATGAGCAAACCTGCCAAAGTCACATGAC
>NW_022728331.1:0-1164 GCF_011630105.1 Anneissia japonica | reverse complement strand
TTAATGTCATACCCAGGGAAGGGCACAGATCTGTTTTAAAAGGTGGAGGGGGAGGGCATTTTGTGTGTCGACACCCACCTCAGCCCCATAATGGTTGGAGCTGAGGTGAGAAAATTTGAGGAAATAGTACCTCTAGATGGCCAGAAATGACACTTTTAGTAAAATTCATCATCATCACATCACCATTAGTCAAAATGAAGCGCCAAAAAAAATTCTCATGATCTTTCATCAGGGATTTTTGACAACCATAGAGATCTTATTAATGTGTGTGTGTATACCATAGAAAATAAAGCTTAAAAACATTGTCTTTGAGTATGTACTTTACATAGGCCTACTTCAAAAACGTGATTTCACAACCACCTCAGCCCCACCATGAGTAGAGTGTTTTTAGGGAATCCCCTCCAGTCCTATTCTAATACATTATAACAAAAAACTGATCCAGTTTTATAGCTATGTCATAACTGGTCTAGCTATATATTAACAAAAAATTGCAAACGACCTGTCGATGACGTCATCATCTCAAATGACCTCACGTGACCCCGATGACGTCATCATCTCAAATGACCTCACGTGACCCCGATGACGTCATCGAAACGAAAACCCATTTCGGTAAAACTGTTACGTAATCTAAATTCGTTTCCACTATATCTTGCTTCGTCCGTACGCGTATGTAGTTATTCCGTCGTCGAGAATATACCGTTTGATGTCTAAAGAAGAAAGCGACTTTTTTGTCTGCTTGATCGTGTAAAGCACATGCTTGCTGCTTCGAATCGAGTTCATGTCGCAATGCATATCCTCTCTACTAGTCAACACGCGTACGTAATCGTCGTGATTTATATGACTCCTTACGACGTATTTGGCGACTCCCTTTGCCCGCTTGACATCCAGCCTCGAGTCTTGCGTCTTGATTGAATACATTTTCGGCCTGAGTAATACAAATTCCGTCATGACGGTTCCACCCAATTCGTCCTTCATCTTTCCTAAAACCTTTTTATTTTTCTCGCTGTACAGTCGGCTGTCTTCGTCGTAGTTGCTCGTGTCGAACCAATCTAAATTTTCTCGCATGTCGGCGTAAACATCCTCGGTGGCGATTCTCAGCAACAAGCTATCGGTGTCTGTGTACAAGAGCTTGACGCGATCGCCGTACGCGGGTACGAGCTTGTC
>NW_022728330.1:235-827 GCF_011630105.1 Anneissia japonica | reverse complement strand
TTCCAGCATTTTCTTCTCGCTCGTTTCCCCTCCTATCGCGATCTGCATCGAGCTTTCTTCGAACAACAATCGAACTTCGTTCCACCTACCGGTGAGCACACGGCTTGCGCTGTTGAGAAACATCAGCCCGGAACCCGCGTCCACGGCGACTCTCGCGTATCCGTCGGTGAGGAAAACCGAGACGCGGTCGGTGGTGGTCCTGCTGGTGGCCGTGAACACGTGCCGTTGAACGCTTCGCGTCTGTTCGTCCGGTTTGAGCGAAAACGACATGCTCTCTATTCGACCCTCCCCGGCCATCGTAGAGGTGGAATCGTCGAGGCGGTAAGCGACTCTACAAAAAGCCATTCCCGCGGGTTCCACCTCTCGTCGACCGCCGTTGAGCTCGAGAAAGGAGATGCACCCTTCGACGCCACGTAATCCGTTCACGGTTCCTGTTACGAAGTCGCCGCCAAGATTTAGATGAGTGTAAGGGCCGTCCAGCTTCGTCGTCTCCCTCCGGCCGCCGTTGGTCGTGACGGACACGGTGGCGTTGGCGATCTCTATCTTCAGTCGGTTCCAACGGTGTACGTGCATACGATTCGGACTGTAGTAC
>NW_022728330.1:0-194 GCF_011630105.1 Anneissia japonica | reverse complement strand
AGCGAGATCGTGATGTGGTCGACGTCTCCGGAAGCGGTGAGCACGTGTCCGGTCGCGTTTTTCGGTTTGATCGAGAACGAAAGATCTCGAACGTCGGTCATGGGCATCGGAGACGTGTGCGTGGCCCCACTTTCCAGTCGAAACGACTTGAACGGAATCCGTTGCTGCACGTAGGTTTCGGGTTCCTCTTCCGT
>NW_022728329.1:0-557 GCF_011630105.1 Anneissia japonica | reverse complement strand
AGACAGAGGTGCTTGTCACCTGTTCATCCCTTTCCTTTTTGCTGCTGTCCGTTGCACTTTTTTTTTATTGTATTTGTTTTCTTTGTGCAGTGATGAAGCGTAATAAATAAATAAATAAAAAATAAAATAAAAAATTTAAAAGTATCAAAAAAGAACTTCAAACAATAAAAAAGATACAAAATAGTGGCAAAGTACAAATTTAAATGGCTTTATTTGATCAAATTCAGACTTTGAATCACAAGAGATGACCATTATTTTTCTTTCATAAAAAAAAACCATATAATACAATATTTGGGTGTTTTGTGAAATATTGACTTATCCTGAATCACAGAACCTATATAGGTTCTGTGCTTGAATGTAACATTCACCTTGTTTTTTTTTTTTGTGTACTGTTTAGTTAGGTTTATGTTGTTTTTTATGAAAGCATTGGAACCTGAAGTTCATGTCAAACCGAGTTCTGCAAAATGACAATAAATCAATCTTGACTTTTTTAAATCTTGACGCAGCCATTAGGTACAGGCTTACCACTTACAAACATTGTCATTTTTAATGAAGGC
>NW_022728328.1:558-1178 GCF_011630105.1 Anneissia japonica | reverse complement strand
TTCAGATCATTTAAAGCACGTTTCAGGTCATTTTTAATATTCCAAAACTTTCCAAAATTTACGCGTCGTACGCTCATTTCCACGCCCACAGCACGTACTGGAAATTACGTTTCGGTTACATGTGTTGGGTTTCTGACACTGTATTAATACTACCGTGCGCACGGACGTTAAGACGTATGTGTACACATTCGTAAGTCCTTAAAATGCTCAAAATTACACTTTTCCTTTAAAATTTCTTTTAAAATGCTAAAAATTGCTCTTTATAATACTTTTCAATCAGCACCGTGCGTGCTTCGTGAGTGTCGAAGTACGGCGGATCACTTAACTCGTCCTCAGTGACGAGTTCAAATCTAGTTTCTTAATTCAAATGGCAATATGATGACGTCAAAATGTCCGAACAGCCAATATGATCTATAAAATCGTATCTACAACTTATGCACTTTCAGAATATGTAATAAAAATTGGGGGTCACTTTTCATCCAATGGAGCTATAACTGATTAAATATATTAATGGTTTTATGCATATATAAACGTTGACGCACGCGTACGCACACGTTGAGTCGCGCGAACGGAAAATTAAGGTACCTGACATTCAACCTTGACCTGAAGATTATGCTCAC
>NW_022728328.1:0-542 GCF_011630105.1 Anneissia japonica | reverse complement strand
TGAAGATTATGCTCACCTAATATGATTCAGAAATGACGAATGGTTAAGATGATATGGGCTCATCAACGTTTAAAAGAGAGAGAAATGAGGGGGTCAGAAAAAACAATTTTTTTGACCATGATGACGTCATCAAAATGTAAAAAGATGTCAAATATATGAAAGAAAATTCTCAGCTATTCTCAGCTGTTCTCAGCTATAACATACTCAAAGTTGGAAGACGATCGACAAAGGATAAGCGAGCTACGCTCAAATGCGTATTTTCCAAAATGACGTCATAGCTATAATTCACTTTCTTTGAATTCAGATGCCAATATGATGACGTCAATATGTCCGATCAGCCATTATGAAGTCAAAAATCGTATCTACAACTCATGCGCTTTCAGAATATGTAATAAAAATTGGGGGTCACTTTCAACCTAAGGAGCTATAACTGATTAAAAATAGGTCTGATTTTAGCATAATTTCACTGTATACAACTTAATGAGCGCACGCGTACAATTAGGGTACTGTACATTCAACATTAACCCAAAGTTAATGCTCAC
>NW_022728327.1:0-594 GCF_011630105.1 Anneissia japonica | reverse complement strand
CAACAGAATCATCTACTACTGATTCACCTTCAACCGAATCATCTACTACTAGTGCACCTACTACTAAGTCATCTACTACTGATGCACCAACAACAGAATCATCTACTACTGATGCACCGACAACCGAGTCATCTACTACTGATGCACCAACAACTGAATCATCAACTACTGATGCACCAACTACAGAGGCATCGACAACTGAAGTACCAACAACCGAAACTTCTACTACTGATGCACCAACAACCGAATCATCTACTACTGATGCACCAACAACTGAATCATCAACCACTGATGCACTAACTACAGAGGCATCGACAACTGAAGTACCAACAACCGAATCTTCTACGACTGATAAACCGACTACAGCAGCATCAACTACTGAATTACAAACAACAGAACCATCCACTACTGACGCACCAACAACAGAATCATCTACTACTGATTCACCTACAACCGAATCATCTACAACTGATAAACCGACTACAGCAGCATCAACTACTGAAGTACAAACAACAGAACCATCCACTACTGACCCACCAACAACAGAATCATCTACTACTGATTCACCTACAACCGAATCATCTACTACTGGTG
>NW_022728326.1:0-557 GCF_011630105.1 Anneissia japonica | reverse complement strand
ATTCGAACAAGATGCGGGGAACGATTTTGTTCTTCTTAAATAAGGAAGGAACGCCTTCTTTCGAGCTCGCGAGAAACTTTTTCGTGGACGAGTGTCTGTACAGTAGTCCGGAACCCGCCTTCAATTCCTCCCAAGAGCAGTCGTTCTCGAGTTCGTGAGAAGGACATTTTGCCACGGTGTACAGTTCTCCGGACGAAGAGTTTGCGGCGAGGTACAGACCCGTCCTCCAAGAGAGCATCGCAATCCTGCCGTTGTTCAACGGCGGCGTTTGCAGGCGGTCGCAGTCCTTCGTCGTCGTATCCTCTGAGACGACGGCCGTCGTCGTCGACACGGAACCATCCTCGACGATGCACAGGTTGTGCTGATAGCGTCTGTGCAGATTTTTCAATCTGCATTCCACAGTTCGTTTCTTGCAACGTCCGTCTGTATCGTCGTCGCCTTCGTCGGACCAACTATCTTCCAATTCGGTTATCGACTCTTCTTCGGTTGGCCCCACCTCCGTAGGCATCGCGTAGTTTTCGTCGACCGAGACGTCGGTGGCGATATCCGTAAGGTGT
>NW_022728325.1:0-1194 GCF_011630105.1 Anneissia japonica | reverse complement strand
AAACGGGATCTGATCTGCCAGCGTTCTGCCCCTTGGTTTTGATATCACTAAAAATTAAAAAAAATTAAAATTAAAAAAAGACATGCTATTATAGCAATAGACAGGTTCCATATCTAAAAAATAATTATGCAATAGGTATTTTCATGTAGAAGCTGGGATCCAGTTAATTTTGGGAATTTTGACCATGCTGATTACGAATCTGATGAATCCCAAGCGAAATTTTCATCTAAGGGTCAAAATGTATTAGATCCAAATTTACCATTTTCCTAAGAGGATATGTGGAATTATATTGAAATATTATTTTTTAGACCATTTTTAAAAGGCGACCATCTTGAGTTTCAATATGGCTGCCATTTTACGTTTTCGAAACCTGTCTCATTGGCTTCACTGACCCTCATAACATATAGTTAGACACCAGATTTGCCCTTTTTCAGTGGATATAAGTGAAGTTATGAGTCAATATAATTTTGGCGGCCATTTTCAAAATGGCCGCCAAAAAAATATGTTCCGCCCTTTTTCTGGAGGTTCTCCCTCGCTCAATTTTTTATTTATATCCTAGTGATGCTAAAGCAGCAGTGAAACTTTGGTCCTAAAAAATGGTCATGGGCCCCTGATTTTCATATACTATGGTGCCAATTTTTATAGAATCTATCAGCAGATTTCCCGGAAACTCAGTGAAACTATCAATACCCACAAAATGTAGACTAGAGCTAATATATTTCATTTGCCCACAATGAAACTTTAGTGGCATCATGTGGGCTAAGTGTCCTAACTGAGGTGTGAATTTTCCAAAAATCGAGATATATACTTTTGTGATATTTTGGGTCAAAGGACAAGGTCACATGATTTGACCTATATAATTCTCACTAGTCCGGACATGATCGAGTTGCATATCATTGAAAAGAGAGTCTTCTTCTTCAATTTCTCCAATACGTTGAGTTTCAATAGAGATGTCAGCAGTTGTCTGTCAGAAGGTGAGTTTGTTAGCCAAATCTCATGAAAATTTCAAATTGCTCTAACTCATCAGAAAATGCTGGCGCGGAGCCAAAAAGTTCACTGTGGGGTTATCTCAGGTAGAAACCCCAACATGCAAAATATTGGGCGATTTGAAGGGGGTCGGGCAAAAAAATGTGTTGGATTCGAATGACTCTATAGCAATAATAGACCGCAAAATGTTTGTATATGCTTGATCAT
>NW_022728324.1:0-605 GCF_011630105.1 Anneissia japonica | reverse complement strand
TGTTTATTCTAGTAGGCCTAAATAGTAGAACGTGTAAAGTAAAGTATATTTTAACCAAACATCACGTTTTATTCAATTTTAAATGGAATGATGGGATTATGAAGAATTGTGTAGGACTACCCTATGTACTACATAGTCTACTGTATTACGTCACTAGATAGTGAAATTAATTATAAACAAAAAATATATCAGCCTGCCTCATCATCTTAATATATTTCCTCCATGCTTATATGAGGAGTTGATTCATTTGTGATCTCTTCCTATTCAAGCTGACGTGAATTATTTTAGCATTCCAACTTTTAATAGAAAAAAAAATTAATTAATACAAACCTTCCGGGATTCCACTACCAATCGCCGCCCAGGCCTTGCCCAGACGGTACCATGTGTCATGTGCTTTTTTGTTGCGCAGCAGTAAAAAGACGGCGGGTCTCAAAGTTTATGCAGAGTCAGCGCGATCTTCATTTTCAAGATAGATGGTTGTAGAAAGGCGAAACAATTTGTATTTAAATCATCTACGGACATCAAATAGCAATGATGGTATGGTAGCACACTCTGCACGTTTTCCCATAGTGGCTGATGGGACATGTTGTTTACCTCTGGGATTT
>NW_022728322.1:0-1162 GCF_011630105.1 Anneissia japonica | reverse complement strand
TGCTGTACTGAAATGCTGGCTGTTCCTTAGATAAAATTGGTTCCTATTACAAGACAAAAAAAAAACAAACAATTACACAATTGCAAAAGCAACACAGACAATGCATAGCATCTGTTAATTGGATGGGAAACATTTGCTCATTCTAATTTATAAATGCAGGCTCATATTTTATATAGAGCACAAATTAACAATCCATATAATTGAAAGCGTACACCTCCATTTTATTTTTGTTACTGTTTTTAGTGCTTCCAACAAAATCCTGAAGTATACTCAAGACAAATGCTAGCCCCCTTACCTGGCCCACAACTCCCCGGCCTCTCACAGTTTCCAGCGTCCCCGATAAGCTGAATATCCTCCAATGTCGTTCTCGCAACTGAACAGTTTCTGTACCTAGGTTCTCCAGACGAATGCAATATCTCCACTGTAAAGAAGTCAACAATTATTTAATACAAATATTTAATGGACATCAATTGGAATGTTGTCAAATTGAATGCATTGGTTTGTGCACAAAGCACTGCGACAACCCCATATTCCAAGGTGCGAAGCTTTCATATACATATATCTTATAAAATGTAGATCCTGTAACCAGAAAAACTAACACCACAAACTCTCTCATATCTTCTTGGATTGTGAATGGTGTAAGTACAACTTTGAAATTCCTTTAGATTTATTACGATGTTTTGTTAATTGAATAAATTTATCATCAGTTCAGAGATGGTGTATCAGCTATTTACTTACCCAGTATACGCTTGAATCCTCTGAAACCTTCGTAAATAAAAAAATTGTAGTATAAATTTTAAACCTTGTTGGGTCATGAAGTAGCAACTATTGACAAAAACAAACTATTACAATCTAACCACTACAATTTCTTTTGCCATTCCGTACATCATATCATAAATACATCATATAAGAAAAGTTACTAATACATCGCCAACATATCCCAAGGTCTGATCACATACCTATCATCAAGTGATATCACCAATTCATATCACCAACCTATCACCAAAATGCTACTGGTAGTAAAATTTAAATTTCGAAATTTCCAAATATAGAGAAAATTAAAAGTTGCCATTTATTTATTTTATTTTATTTTTTTATATTTATTTATTCAATCGTCCAACAGGACCAAGAAGGTCCCACTTACAGGCGAAGATTGTAGTAA
>NW_022728321.1:12176-27873 GCF_011630105.1 Anneissia japonica | reverse complement strand
ATTTCAACATTGTGCTTCTGTATTTTCCTTGTTGCAATTTCGTCCTCTGGCCGCTACCGGCACAGTGACAATGTGGATGTGAGGTTCAAAGTAAGGCACATGACTGCCAAAAGACAGCATAAGGACCATCACATGTATCAGCTAATTGCTTATGAAAATCGTATAAGCGGAAAACACCTTCTAAATGAACATCACACATTAGATGCTGAAACTACTTCATGCAGCTTATTTCTAAGTTAACAAGTGAATTTTTGTGGCTAATTTGTCAAGTCTGGACAAAGCACATCCCCTCACTAAGTTGGTTCAAAGAATGGATACCAAAATGTATACCACATCAATTCATGATGGAAGTGAAGGGAAAAACAAAAAAGGTGTTCTGCATTTTGTACAAGGGACTCCAAAACTTTAAATCAAAGAGTGTTTATACAGGACAATGGAAATTGAATGGTATGAGATTACTGTCTGGAAATTTGGTGCAAAACTGACTGAATAAAAAGTAACTTGTACAATGTCCAGACTCTGGACAGGAAACCAGAACAACAAATTAAAATACATGATACCTGTTAAACTCAGATTCAGTCTGGTTAATTTGTTTACTTTGAAAGTCCAACCCCATGATTAGTTTAGACCTTCTGTTGTTTGTTTTCTTATATTTTTCTTGGACGCACCGTTTTGTATGTGTGCCACTGTTGTAAAAGTGTAGCTTCCAAATAAAGAATATAAAAATATGTAGTAATTAAGGATTCTTTGTACAGTAGGCCTACTCAATTTTAATGTACAGCTTGCTGTGTGGTGAAATGATCATTCCCAGCCAGCCAGCAGTTTAAATTTGAGAGGGTTTACTCAGTACAATAATCTACTATACAATATTAGGCTTATATTGTAAGATAAATATGTTAATATATTTAATTTAGTACTAATGTATATATTATGGTATAGTAGGCCTATATTATTATTATCATCATCATCATCATTATTTTTTTACCAACAGATGCACTGATTTTTAAATAACATTGAATGATTGTTACTCAGAATGAAGAGCTTGTGGCCTTTTCACCATATACTGGTCATGAATAATGACCCAATATGGTTGAAACATTGTAACATAGCCTCCCTCTTTATATTTATATAATGTTCATTCTATGCTATTATTTTATTTATTATTAATGATAATGATTTTAATGTGTTATTATAAACATTATCATTCTCATTATTATCATTTTTGTTCTACCTGAAAGTGTGACTATTTGCACTAGTAAAAATAACAATAATCAATAATAAAATAATATATTAATAGTTGATTGTGTAAAAGTGATTATCATAATATCATGGTTGAAATGAATAATGACATTTGTATGTGGCACTTGATTCAAAATGTAATAGGAAAGTAAAAAGAATTGAACAGTAGGCCTATCAATAATAGTATATTATTATAATATAAATATAACGGCTTTATGAACAATAAAATTGTTTTGATACAAGTTTAACTTGTAGTATGGGGTATGATGAAATAATGATGATAATACAGATTTTAAATACATTAAGTATTTATATATTTTCTTAAGTAATTTTAATTCATCATTATTATAGGCTTCTTTTGATTTATAATTGTTTATGATATACATTATATATTTAGATTCATACACGCCAAGGACAACCCACAAAAATCGAAATACTTATTTCCACTTCTAGCGTAGGATCCATCTCTATTTTCCGAAGAGTTTACCGCATACTGTATTTTAATGAGCACATTAAACTAAAACTGTCTGAAATTACAGCTGTGTTAAAAATAAAATCAGCTGAGTTGTGCTTGATAAATCACTGGGCAAGCATGTTGATGAATGCACAGAATAGCCCTCTTCCATCAACCCCACAATAAGGCTGCACCCAATGTTTAGTTAATGTTTGGTTAAGTTTTCAAGATCTTTTAGAAAACACAGACCCATTAGACGCAAGTCACAAAAGATCTGCCTTATATGTATAAACCAGTTGATTAAAACTTCCTTATAAAAAGTAATAGTAAAGACTAAAAATATAGTTTTCTAGATGTAGATAAGTAAGACCTAAAAACAATCACATTTTCTAGCCCTGTCCACAATGTAAACCCCTTTTACATAAGACAACAATTTAGTTAAAACCCACTCCAAAAGTAATCACACGGTCTAATAATTTAAATTTGAATCTTCAAGTACAGTAAATTCAATTCAAGTGATATTTATTACTTTATAGGTACATCTTGGGGTCCTTAAAAAAAATGAATCGAAGGAGGAGGATATGCTGGACATATGTAAATATTTGCACAAGTATGTACCAAACCACTCAGATGATGCCACTAGCTCTCAGAAACCAATCAAGGTATACTCAGTTTCAGTATATTTTGATTGTCATTGGTAAACCTAAGTTAAATAGAAATATATTTGCACATATCAGGTTGTTTATTTTTTTAAGGTATTTTTTGTGCGAATTTGTATTGTTGTTTGTTAATGAGTGGATAATACCCCTCGATAGCTTTCGAAACAATAAAAATCTTGAATCATTTTCAATGATCCAATTTATATTTTTTTAAAGTATAGAAAAATTTTTTAAAAAATCACACATTTTCGGATTAATAATTACTGTACAAATATATTGCATTACAATATAGTACTTTATATTGTGTTGAAATTTATTGAAACTCAGCTGCATAATTTATTTATTTATTTATTTTATTTTTATTTTTTTTTATTATCCAAATAATAATGACAGTATGATTATAATTCACTGAAGCAACGAATAATTAATAATAATTGAATACAGAAAAAAATATATAATATATTGCAAGAAAAAGTCCAGAATTAAAAGCAATAATAAATATAATAGGGCCACTGGGTTATTATTGACTTCATTTAATTACTCAATTGACTGAATATATCAGTTGGTGGTTTATTATCTAGTCTTACAAATTTTATGATAAATATTATTTTATATTTCTCTCAGATTCTAAGTGGTGGTGACTACCTCACATTTGAGAGACACAAGGGAGCACAGTCAACCATGCAAGATGCAAGGACACCATCTAAACGACTGGAAGGATTGATCCCAAAAATGGAGGACTTTCATCAACAAGCAGAATGGTTAGATGCAGTAAGTCTAGTGTACTATAATACTACAAATTAAAAAATGTAAAGCCGGGCACTCACTGCGTCGAACGATGAATCCAACTCCACTCCTGGTGACCACAGCTGATTATCAGTGGCACTCTGAATGGATTGTCAATAATAGGCATCCATTGCACACCCATCATGGCGTTGTGTTCCCCGTAGCATCGCGTCAGGGGCAGTGAGCACCCGGCCAAGTTTAATGTATGGTTTTTATTTAAAATCAACTCAGCAACTTGAGATTAAATTATTAAAATTGCATTCGTTTTTTATTGTGTATGTTGAAATATGCAATTATATGCTCATGCCTAAATGCATTATCAGTCCCTCAGCTCTACAGATCCTTAAATCAGGCTTTTGTATATTCCAGGTGTGTTGGAAGCAGCTATATGACACTACTGTAGGTCAGCACGGGACATCGGCACGCTATATGCAGCAAGAAATGCATTAAATGCAAGGAATGTCACAAAAGATGCCCATAACTGCTACTATGCTGCTTCTGATTTGCTGGACAAATACACAGACAGTTACCTTATAGCAGGTGCTCTCAACTTCTTTGGTTTGGAGGATGTCAATTGTGAACCATCTGTGAATGAGTATTCTGGATCTCCACTATACGATGTTGGCAAGGAAGAGTATGTGAAAGCAGTTGTCACCAAATTCATTAAAATTCACATTTTTTCTGAAACGCCCACGATAACTGTAGCAATTTCAAGTGTAAATTTTGTGGCAAAGTTTACAAGCACGTTGGAACACTCACGAACCACGAGGAAAAACTCCATAATTTCAAACGAGCCAAAGAACACCATCCAACACCTAAGCAAGAAGATGATAATGTTTACAACTACACTCGCAAAGTCTTAATACTTACAATGCTCAAACGTAACCACAACAATGCTATTAAGATGGGAGATGGTGACAGAGTTGTCAGGCTATATAAGTATTTCCTGCTTTTCTATAAAGCCTCCTCAAGCACACCAAAATATGCATATGAAACTTTTGAAATGCTTGCCCAGATTCTTTGCCTGTTAACACCACGTCAAGCATTCAACCTAACATGGAACAGGTTTGTTAATTATCGAATGTAAAGTGACACAAATTTTCCTATGGACTTGGATGTTGAACATGCCAATAAATCATTCAAGGAAGAATTACACTCTTTCAGGGGCGAGGTAACAGAAAAAACAATAAACCGCATAAGCAGGAGCATTAATTTTACAGATGCTATTGTACGTAATTTTGATCACGAAACAAATGTAAAAAAACCGAGTGGAAAGCACACTGATGTTGACTTCACCGAAGATGTACTCACTCTTGTAAATCAATACCGTAATCTCAAATTGTTTGATTCCGGGCAGAGCATACAACATGTATCCAAAGGTGGAAAGCAACATGATTGATTCATTAGACATGGAGAAAATGATACTGAAAAAATTTGCAGGAAAACATTATTATCAAGTAAAGTAATTGGGTTTTGTGTTTGCATAGGTTTTTAATTTTACTGTGCTTGCAAATTATATGTTTAGTCCATGGATGTATTACCTTCATGATTATTCACAAGACACTCTTTGTTAATCAAAGCTATTTTTTAAATTTTAATATTTTACTTTTTATGATTTATTGTATGCAGTGTTATTTTTTTTGGCTATAGTGACTTATTACAGTGTAGTAAAAATAATTTTTTCTTTTAATGTACAGTATATAGAGTACAGTATCCTGTTTATGGATGTTCTGATCCATTTTAAACTACAAACGTTCGTTTGTAGTTTAAATAATTATTAAAATTGTGAATTCTAAATTTATAATTTAGCACATTAATCAGTTGGTGGATTCGCTTTAGGCGATTCATCAATCGGCAGACACTGTGCATACACGTTCTGCACAAATGTGCATGTTTTGGCCCTCCAATGCAAGACAGTAATTAACGCAACCACGGAAATGTGTATTCTATTGTTATTTTTTCAATGAAGGGCATCTACAGTTAAACTAATAAAATGCTTGTTTTTAAAGAATAATTATTATTACTGTACTATTATCATTCATACTGTATAGAGTATTTGCAGATTTATACAATATCTACTATATGTATAAAGAGATATCAAAAAAGTTAATAAAAATATAATCTTCACCTGATTGCAGGCGAAACGTCAAGAAATAAATAGTGAGTAAGGTATCTTAATTTTGCACTTGACATTGGATCATCTAAAAAGAACCTTTAGAACACACTTATCGTTTGGATCCAATGAATTTATCCAATAAATTAAAAACTACTTTTTCATATACATTTGTTTCAAAAAACTAAAATGAAAATACTTATAATTAAACTATATTTGTTGTGTCAGCTAATATTCCATTCTATATGCTTTGCACTTTGCTGTCACTGTGTCCATCAATGTCGAACTAATCTATAGAGAAGACCAGCTCCATGTGGAAAGGAATGGTTGCGAATCAGCCACCACACGATTGGTTGTACTTTGGAATGAATATAGTGCCAATCAACGCAGTGCCCGTGCACTTATGCTAGCAGCCAGCAAACTTATCAGCCGTAACGCTTCAGGCTTAAGTCAGTAAAGATAAATAATGTGATGTAACTTGTTTGTAAATGCAATATTGCTCATATTGTATTCATATTATTTTAAGCATTGATATATGTAAACTATACAGGTATATAATTGGAGAATGTAAATTGTTTATAAATATTTTGTTTGATATTTTATTCTTAATGTAATTTCTTTTTATAATATTTAAACATGTAAATCTGGCTTCCCAGTATTTAAAACAAATATAGAACATATATTATTGTTTGTAAATATTGCATTGATATTGTATTCATTTTTATATTTAAGCATTGATGACTTCGCAATATTGTTAGGCTTAGGCCTACATGCGACATACTACAATAAATAATTGTTTGTAAATATTAAGTAAACTTGTAAATGTATAGGCCTATACATATAACGAAAAACATAAATAATATAAATAACGTGATTGTTTAAATTGTTTTATAGTTCAACGTTCAACTGAATTTGCTGAAATAAAATTATTGAATGTTGAAAGATAAATTGTTGTGATGTTGGTGGCCGACCATAGGACTGTCAACCACTCAAGACATTTTGTGAACCCTGTTGATGGAACCATAAGGCAGAACATTGAATCTTATTGGAATAGAGCCAAATATAAATTCAAGGAAATGAAAGGGGTAAACAGAGAATGGCTGGAGGAGTAATATGGCTGGAGGAGTATTTGGATGAGTTGGATCAGCCATCCACTCCGATCAATTGGTATATTTACAACCACGTTGCGGACATACCTGAGGTAACCGACCATAGGACTGTCAACCACTCAAGACATTTTGTGAACCCTGTTGATGGCACCAACAGGCAGAACATTGAATCTTATTGGAAAAGAGCCAAATATAAATTCAAGAAAATGAAAGGGGTAAACAGAGAATGGCTGGAGGAGTAATATGGCTGGAGGAGTATTTGGATGAGTTCATGTGTAGGGAAAGGTTTGGAAGAGGTAGAAGGGGAAGCCTTCCATAACATAATATTGCCCACATTGCAGAGTTCTATCCGCAGTGATAGTGAGTGTAAACAAGGTAATACATACATGTATAATAAAACTTCAGTTAAATACCCAAGAAAAGTACTATAACATTGTGCAAATGAATAAATTTGGAAATTAACTTATTATTCCAAGTATGGTATGAACTTGTTAGTCATTTTTGTCTTTATTGGTTTTGTTCTCAAATAACTTAAAAATAGGTGGCGCTATTACTATCCGACTCATTTATTTGACCAAAAAGTGATATCTCCCATAGTAATCTCTGCACGAAATTGGTGTTTTATGACAAACCGTGATATACAACACTTCTCCTTTATGACAAAACGCTACTCATCCATTCAGCCAATCAGCGATGGTACTTTATCAGAATTTGGATATCCAAGATGCCTGCGCCAATATACACATGGTAAAGACTCAGCGGTGTGTAAATTCATTGCTGTAGGCCTAGCAAAAATGAATAATTTTGACAGTTTAAATGATGAAGCGGTGTTACCACCACGCACAAGAAAGAGAGGACAGTCGGTACAGTACCATTAGCGTGAAAAAAAGAAGAAATTGAGGTATTCTGGAGGAGGTAAGTGTGCACACGGCGAGGGACAACCTCTGTCATGCCAACCTATTAACTCACGGTGATTTGGCCTTTAATAATAACAAATTCTATGAAAACCCAAATAAAGTTGTGCAAGATCAAATTATTTTGAGGCTACTTGAACCCTCCCAAACGGCGTTGAATTCCTGTACAAAATGAGGCAGCTCGAAAGAATAGAACCACTGACGTGAAATATCCTTTGCTGACAGAAAATCATCCTAGGAAGGTGAAAGTATGCAAAGCAACGTTTATCAAGGTTTTTGGTAAGCTTGGCCTAGACTATTTCTATTTTGGACGTTCGTTTGTAGTTTAAATAATTATTAAAATTGTGAATTCTAAATTTGTGTTCATAAACTGAGGTAGGCCTGAACCTAGCGCTCAGGTTGTGTAGTCATTTGACCTAGGGAGGATTCGTCACATTTTGGACGCTTTGTCCCTATTATTTGGATTGGTTCCAAGACAAGGCCTAATATTACTAGTTGTTGGATATATTGCATATTGCCAAAAAAGCACATTAATCAGTCGGTGGATTCGCTTTGGGCGATTCATCAATCGGCAGACACTGTGCATAAACGTTCTGCACAAATGTTTATGCACAGTGCATAATGCAAGACGGTAATTATCGTAACCATGGAAATGTGTATTCTATTGTTATTCTTTCAACGAAGGGCATCTACAGTTAAACTTAAAGTGCTTGGTTTAGAGAATAATTATTATTACTGTATTATTATCATTCATACTGTATAGACTATTTGCAGATTTATACAATATCTACAATATGTAAAGAGATATCAATTAAATTAAAGTTACTAAAAATATAATTTTTGCCTGATTGCAGGCGAATGGCAAGAAATAAATAGCGAGTAAAGTATCTTAATTTTGCACTTGACTTTGGATCATCTAAAAAGAACCTTTAGAACACACTTATCATTTGGATCCAATGAATTTATTCAATAAATAAAAAACTACTTTTTCATTTGTTTCAAAAAACAAAAATTAAAATACTTATAATTAAACTATGTTTGTTGTGTCAGCTAAGATTCCATTCTATATGCTTTGCACTTTGCTCTACGAGGAAGCTGTCACTGTGTCCATCAATGTCGAGCTAATCTATAGAGAAGACCAGCTCCATGTGGAAAGGAATGGTTGCGAATCAGCCACCACACGATTGGTTGTATGAATATAGTGCCAGTCAACGCAGTGCCCGTGCACTTATGCTAGCAGCCAGCAAACTTATCAGCCGTAACGCTTCAGGTTTCAGTCAGTAAAGATAAATAATGCGATGTAACTTGTTTGTAAATGCAATATTGTTACTCATATTGTATTCATATTATTTTTAAGCATTGATATATGTAAACTATACAGGTATATAATTGGAGAATGTAAATTGTTTATAAATATTTTGTTTGATATTTTATTTCTACTTTCTTGTATTTTTGTTGTATATCCGTCATGCCTTTATGTTGCGAAGCTGTAGGATGTACGATTAACTCAAGAATGAAAAATAAACCAAGATTTTTTAGGTTTCCAAACAACAATGCCGTATTGACACAAATGGATTGCTGCAAGCAGGCGAAAAACTGCTGATGGTTTGAGGTGGAACCCGACAGACAGGAACGTTTATTTGTGCGCTAAACATTGAGTCAACCGATTTGTTTCCATCTGTTTCATAATACTGTAGGTCTAGGCGTATAGGCTAGCCTATAGCCTAGCCTGTAGGCTAGCATAGAAAGAACATTTGCTCCAACCCATTTATTAATTTATTTAGGTAGGTCTAACCTACTACTTAGTACTACTACTAGGGCCTAGCTGATCAAAGAAAACCATGCATCAAGGAAGGTCGTGGAAAATATGATTTCATCATGGTCAAGCAAGTCAAAAAAAAAAAAATATTGAGAATTTGAATGTTTGAATCGGTCGAGCAATCACAAATTGTTGGCCTGAGGATGACGTGGTGGTGGCCGATTTGATGAGTTTACCACCTGCCTATGTGCGTAATGAAAAGTTATTGATTAATGACAATGTGCAATTTGTTTAAACTTTGATTCTGAAAATGTTCATCAAATTGAAATCGCCACAGCTATACTAACTAGGCCTTGTGTATTGTTACATTACTTTGCTAAACACTGTTTTTATTTTAAAGTTTACTTGACTTTTCAACGTAAGCAAGCAATTTAAGGAAGGTAAAGCAATGAAACGACTAGTTGACCAAGATAACCCAGATAGTGTCCAAATTATTTTTGAGTTCAACCCAACAAATGAAGAGGTTAAAAGACAGAAAATAGCAAGATACAATCCTGCTAAAGAAAGATAACAGGCGAAGGTTAAAGCCCCATTACCGGCAAAATTTCACTAAAACAGACCTTTTTTTAGAAAAGATGCATATGCATTACTCCAATTATTATAAATTATGGAAAAATATTGGCATAACTTTTAGTTTTATGCAAAAGAATAAGAAAAATGAGAAATACAGACTATTTTTCATAGAATATTACCATTTTCTCGATGAATTCTTCATTACTAGGCAAATTCAGAGGTTGTAAATCGCATCCGCTGGAATGCTCTCGCTTTTATACTTTATACAGTCAATAAAGTGCGCCCTCTCTAGTGGATTAGATTTTGTACTTCGCATCTCGCACAATGCAGTCGTTCAAGTAGGCCTGAGATATGTAGGCCTGAGATATGTTTGTGTAAGTGTCAAAATCTCGGTCAGAATCAGTTTTTAATAACAAATTTGAAATAATTCCTATGAAATATTATATTTCACAAGTGTCAATACTAGCAACGGAAAATATCATGTCGGCCGTTTTTATGTGTGATAACAGAATCTAAATCGAGGTAAGGCTAGGCCTAGCCTAGCAGTGTTGGATAGGCTATGTTTTCGGTGCCTAATATATTTCTTTGCACGACCTATCGCAAAATCAAACATGAAAAATTCATCCGCATTTATTTTTTGTGTGGAACACTAAAAATCAAATTTCAGTCTTATTTTACATTTTTTTCATTCTTAGGAATGTCTAAATTTAGTTAAACTAGCAATTCTGTATTATATTTATAAATCTTTATAACATACAAAAATTAGATTTTTCTTAACAACTGAAATTTTGCCGGGAATGGGGCTTTAAACAAACTAAGGAAAATAAATTGGCAGTTAAAGAGAATAGGAAGGAAAAAACGGCAACAAAATTTTGGGTTGGATATGAATGTGCCTTGTGAAGCAGTGCCATCTACCAGCAACATAGCTACAAGAGGCATCAGGTGCCAGTCACCAACTACAACCTCGTATGTTTGTTTTTTTATAACATCTTGGAAACAATTTTCTGCCATTATCATTGTCTCTCTTCCTTTTTATTGCTCCCTCGGAGAAAAAGGAAATATTAGTTATAGGTAGTGGTTTGATTTTCTCAACAAAATCTACATTCCATTTGCATCCTTCATCGGTATGATACATTGGTATACCCTAGCCTTACTGCTGCCTCTATTTTAAATAGGATTGCACCAATATGGCTGCACGACTCGCCTAATCTGAATTATTAAAAAAAAAATAGATGAAATGCAGTTTTAAATCTTCATATTTTAATATACCCAATGAAGACCCATATCTAGTTTACGGTATTGTTTGCATTACATTAAGGATTTTAAATTTCAATTACAGTACTTTTTTGTTAGGTTGATTTATTATTTTTATTTTTACGATACATTGGTATACCCTAGCCTTACTGCTGCCTCTATTTTAAATAGGATTGCACCAATATGGCTGCACGACTCGCCTAATCTGAATTATTAAAAAAAAAATAGATGAAATGCAGTTTTTAAATCTTCATATTTTAATATACCCAATGAAGACCCATATCTAGTTTACGGTATTGTTTGCATTACATTAAGGATTTTAAATTTCAATTACAGTACTTTTTTGTTAGGTTGATTTATTATTTTTATTTTTTCTTCGGGGAAGATGTGACCCTGACCAAGTCAGGGCCCCTTGATGACTGTGGGGTTTTCAAGGCCAAGGTACGTCATGGGGAGTGGACCACCACACTCCTTGTGCGGATCAGGGACCGGGGTAAGACCCCCCTTAGCCGGGACATGTGCTGGTACGCCGATGACGTCCTGGGAGGGGCGAGTTGGCCCGCTGTGGTGGTGGCTGGTCCGGATGAGCAGGGAATTTACACCTGCTGGATCCCGTGGCAGGCCCCATCGGGTAGACCAACTACCCTGGGGATTGCCCTAAATCATTTTGAGGCCAAACACCAACAGGCTTCAGGTTTTAGAGGGTGGAACATCTGTTGCTGGGATGTCAGCGGCCGGTACTCCTGCGGGAGCTGGCCCCGTGAGATTTGCCGCCGCAGTGGCTGGTGTTCCCACGGGAACTGCAAGTGCTGCTGCTGCGGCGGTCGCCATTCCTACGGGAACCGGCCCTGCAGTCGCAGCTACGGCAGTCGCAGCTGCAGCGACCATGGATCCCAAGGGGGCTAGTCCTGCATCCCGTGGGGGGGAAGGAGGTCCCCAAGTACTGGTGTCCAGTTGCAGCAAAACGTCGCCGTCACGACAACACGTCTCGGTCCACCTGCCAGATCTATTGGGTCGATCCACCAGTGTTAGCCCAGGCCCGGTGGGATTGCCTCCTGGGATTAATTGATCTGATCCCTAGGGCGGGGGGGGGGGGGGGGGGGGGGGGGGGGGGGGGGGGGGGTGGCGGGGGGGGGGGGGGGGGGGGGGGGGGGGGGGTTCGGTCGCGAGAGCGGTGTTCTTTAATCAGGAGAGCGCAACCTTCCCCGGCCAAATCTTCACCAAGCGCTTTGTACAGTTCCTGACCCAGGTGGCCACGGCTACCGGGCAGGAACCACCTACTAGCCTGGATGTATTCCCCCTGCGGATGCCGCTGGGGCTATTAAATCATACGACTCTGCTGTTTTTGGCCAGTCAGGCCTTGCGGGTAATTCCCGCTGGTCTGTCCCGCCTGAACAGGGCGCTGTGTTTGTCTCAGCAGCTTCCTGCCAAGCGCGCGGTGTGCAGGAGACGCAACCGTGACAGCTGCCACTCCGCTTTGCTGGGTGGAGAGTGTGGCCGCAAGGAATCGGGAAATCGGGGTGTTGCCACGGCAAGGCCTCCGGTGCCGGTTTGGTTGTCTGCTGGCACGAGCGCAGCAGCGGCTCCGGTGCACCTCGACGCTGCCGATGCCGCACCAGCATAACGTCTGCTGGCGCGAGTGCAGCAGCTGCCGACGTCTCGTTGGGTCAGACAGCAGTCGTGGGCGGATTCTGGCACCCTCGAGGGGTTGAGGGTTTCTCAGCCGCCGGTAATGCTCTGCCCGTGGTTGGGTCTCGGGCTCCACCCAGGCAAGTACCTGTTCAACTACCGGTGGAGGATGAGGGAACAGCAGCGCTGCGAGAGGCGTATAATAGCCACCAAAGCCTCCAGAGAGCGGTCGCGGCGTCTAGAAGCTGTGAGAGCCGGGAGCGGACGGTTTGGGTACTGCACTTTGCTCTCGACAATCTGCGGTGCCTGGCCGAGCTCTCGGGTGATCCGCTCTAGCCGCCGGATCGTCTGTAAGTGCTGCTGCTGTGGCCACTGTTCCTGCGGGAACTGGCCCTGCAGTAGTAGGAACCGAAATGGTCGACTGCGCATCGTCTACTGCGCATAAAACTTCTGCCCAACAACTTTTGGAAGCGGTGCTCTGATTGGATCGGGTCGGTGGTAAGCTTTTTTTCGTGCTCGAAATTGTGGGTATTAACGAATCACGCTCACGATCGTTAGCTTAAAATATTTTCCGAACTGTTAAAAAAAACCCAACTGAAGTCACTTAAAGGGGAAGTGCGGGGATGAAACAATTAATTTTTAATTTAAAATAGAGGGATGGGCGACCACAATGACGGTGACGGCACTCGATTTTGGAGCGCGGTATTCGAAAACGAGGCTTGTGAACTGGGTCCCAGAAAAAAACTGGTGCTACAGGATTTTGAGCTAGTGTTATAAGATAGGGAATTTCCTAAAATGTACCGACTTTCAAAGGCTTGCATTCGGTAACCCCATAAAAAATTGTGTCAAACTTTAGATATTCCAATGTAAATTTGGCCGTTCTTTTCATTTATATGGGTTTTCACTTATGAAAATGTCTCAATTATGTGTAAAATAACGATTTCCCCCAGTTTTTATTTCAGAAATTTGCACTAGACAGGGAGTCAGCTGATTCACTCAACCGTAACGAGCTGGTAACGACACAGCCAACTGATGAGATTGGTCGTTGCGAGCGGAAAATTGAAAAATTAGGACTGGCGAAAATATTAAATAATAATAATATAATAAGTCGAAGGCATTTTTGAAGAATCAATCTTACAAAAAGATATGTTTGCTGGTTTGGATAAGAAAGTCTTGGAAGTGGTGATCTTATTAGTGGCGTTAAATAGGTTTGTTTAATACCAACTTGTCTTACCTGTGTAGGCATAGCCTAGCATTTAGTGCAGTACCTGTACTACTGTACAGTATGTATGTAGAGCGGAATACGGAATACTACTCTACTGCCTGGCGCGGCCTAGGCCCCGGGCCCTAGTTTAGGCCTAGGCATACAAACTATATAATAATATTTCAAACATTAGACAAACAAACAACACTATTTTAAATAAAGTACATTAATTTACATGTTCATTATTAGGTCCATGGAACTATCTAGGACCTACTACTACTACTACAGCATTACTAAAATGCCAGTTTATTCGTCGTGTGGAATGTGGAAGATACCTTGAAAACTAGCTCAAATTTGCGCGGAAAATACCTTGGAAAAATGTGCACAGAACTTAACTTCTGCACGATACATTGACAATGGTTATATACAGTATCCAGATTAGTTCAAAGACTAATTTTCGGCATTCTGCTCGGAAATACAACCACCTGCCTTAGGCGTGGCGCTGTTGATTCCATGCTGGTCAAAAACTAGTAGTGGGTCAAATGTCTAGCCATTTTGATGGTCAAAATACAGGGGCATTATTATTACTGTACATTAGAAAAAATTGAGAAACAAGATAGTCTATTATTTGTCTTCATTTGTAATTTTAAACTAATTTTTATTTTTATATTACAAAAAAGTATTATGTTAATGAAGTAATAAATTCTATTCAAAATAATTAGGTCGTGGCTATGTTACACCACTTTACAATGCATTTGAATATGGGCTTTTCACAGAGATGGTTAATATATATTTTCAACAAAAATTATCATTGGGGTCATTCCGTGCCAACTCAACAAATGGGATGGCTGGGTACCGTCTCAGATTTTCTTGAAACTCGGATATAATGTGCACCAACATGTCTGACGAACAAACCCAAAATTTGACTTGCCAATTCCAAGTCGTTTAGAAGTTACGGCCATTTGAAATTTTAGGGTCATACCCCTTTTTAGCTATCAATTATGACATATTTGTAAAGTTGCATTTTCAATTAGCCATATCTTCAAATAGAATAGAGATAATTAACTGAAAATTGATATCTAGACTAACTTTTGGCTGTAGAACAGGAATATGACATGACTTTTGGTATACCGGACCCCGTTACGAAAATATTGGTTCGTAAAGACCCTAACTTATTTGGTTGCGTAATTTTTCTTCCATTTTTAGACCCCATTAAAATACCCAAATCAGTTATTAAATGGGTCTTATGCACCAAATTATTAATATATAGTTGGAAATGTTCCACCACAAAAAATTCCGGATTTTTAACTTATCATTTTAGGGGGTAATCGTAGGTCAAAAGGTCATTCGGGACAAAAAATGCACAAAAATGCCTCGTTTTCATGGTGACCTTTGACCCTGTGGGCAAGTACGCTTGTTGTTAAAACTTGCACCATGATTTAATTTATATATGATGATCAGATGTTCCAAATATCAGCTTGGTGTCTTTATCCCTTCATGTTTAAAAAGCGATTTTAAAAAGGGGTATATTTTTCAATGTGTGACAGTATCAGTGCGTAAATGTGATAAAATAAATTTTTGAATAACGATAATATTAAAAATAATCTGCCTAGACCCTTGAAACTTATAATACTAAAACAACTTTATGTGCTTATTTCAAGCATGCAGTTCATTAAGGGATGTAGTGTTTCATTAGTAAGATATGTACCCCCAAAATTGGCCCAAGTGCAAAAATTGCGCAATAAAATTGTATTTACTGTTGATTTCAAATGAGCATAATATTATCCGTGTACTGTCTAGAGCTGTGAAACCTTTTATTCTAGGACAACTTTTTGTGTTGATTTCAGTTATGCAGTCTGTTAAAGGGATAAATTGTTTAATTAGTAAGATATTTTGCCCCAAAAATGGCCCAAGTGCAAGATTGTGCAATAAAATTGTGTTTACTATATTATTGATTTCAAATGAGCATGATATTATCCATGTACTGTCTAGACAGCCATGAAA
>NW_022728321.1:10549-11445 GCF_011630105.1 Anneissia japonica | reverse complement strand
CATGAATTAAATAAGTGTACAAATATGTACTAGAATATAAGGTTACATGGTTCTGAACTGTACACTGTTAATGTTATACTCATTTTAAATATCAAAATAGTCGCACAATGTTATAGTGCAATTTTGCGCTTCGGCCATTTTTGAGGCAAAATATCTTACTAATTAAACAATGCATCCCTTTAACAAACTGCATAACTGCAATCAGCACAAAAAGTTGTCTTAGAATCAAAGGTTTCATGCCTCTAGACTGTTCACAGATAATATTATGCTCATTTGAAATCAATTGTAACACAATTTTATTGCACAATTCTTGCACTTGGGCCATTTTTGGGGCATAATATCTTACTAATTAAACAATTTATCCCTTTAACAGACTGCATAACTGAAATCAACACAAAAAGTTGTCCTAGAATAAAAGGTTTCACGGCTCTAGACAGTACACGGATAATATTATGCTCATTTGAAATCAACAGTAAATACAGTTTTATTGCGCAATTCTTGCACTTGGGCCATTTTTGGGGGTACATATCTTACTAATGAAACAGTATATCCCTTAACGAACTGCATGCTTGAAATAAGCACATAAAGTTGTTTTAGAATTTTAAGTTTCGAGGGTCTAGGCAGATTATTTTTAATATTGTCGTTATTCAAAAATTATTTTTATCACATTTATGCACTGATATTGTCGCAAATTGAAAAATATACCCCTTTTCAAATCGCTTTTTAAACATGAAGGGATAAAGACACCAAGCTGATATTTGGAAAATCTGATCATCATATGTAAATTAATTAATGGTGCAAGTTTTAACAACAAGCGTACTTGCCCACAGGGTCAAAGGTCACCGTGAAAATGAGGCATTTTTGTGCATTTTTTGTCCCGAATGACCTTTTGACCT
>NW_022728321.1:0-10531 GCF_011630105.1 Anneissia japonica | reverse complement strand
TACGATTACCCCCTAAAATGATAAGTTAAAAATCCAGAATTTTTTGTGGTGAAACATTTCCAACTATATATTAATAATTTGTTGCATAAGACCCATTTAATAACTGATTTGGGTATTTTAATGGAGTCTAAAAATGGAAGCAAAATTACGCAACCAATTAAGTTAGGGTGTTTACGAACCAATATTTTCGTAACAGGGTCCGGTATACCAAAAGTCATGTCATATTCCTGTTCTACAGCCAAAAGTTAGTCTAGATATCAATTTTCAGTTAATTATCTTTATTCTATTTGAAGATATGGCTAATTGAAAATGCAACTTTACAAATATGTCATAATTGATAGCTAAAAAGGGGTATGACCCTAAAATTTGAAATGGCCGTAACTTCTAAACGACTTGGAATTGGCAAGTCAAATTTTGGGTTTGTTCGTCAGACATGTTGGTGCACATTATATCCGAGTTTCAAGAAAATCTGAGACGGTACCCAGCCATGATTTTCTGAAAATTTGTTGAGTTGGCACGGAATGACCCATTGATGATTAGTGCCAGAATGATTAATTCCTTATAAAGATATTGTAATATCAATACTAATTGTTTTTGAATGGTGTAAGAAGTGTCACTCTGATTTTTTTTAACTAGTCTGTTCAAACTTTATATTGTACTTCTCTTCTTACAGGAAATGCCGACATGTTGGATATCGATGGCTTTCATTTGGTAGGTGTTTAACAGGCTAAAGAAATCTGACAGAAGGGTCATCCCATCTTGCACTGTGTGGGCGATTAGGGACAAGTTCCCTGAAGCTTTGAAGACTGCCCTGGGTTTTTTGATGCTATAGAAGATGATGAAATAAACTTTGTGTTGGAAGAATTATTTATAAATTGTTATGGAAGATACCTGATAAGTCCATCCTCATTAATGCAACAGATCTTATGTAATAGATTCATTCTTGACAATTGACAATTCATGTGACAACTGTAGTTTGTTTTTTTGACAATCTCATCACTCATGAAAGGAAATTTTGTCAGCATAGGCCTAGAGCTTTGTATATCTGGACCAGTCAATTGTGTGTAACCTTCCAGACCTAGTCGGGAATTGAAATTGTTGTTATTGATGCGGATAGGCCAGCAAAGTTGATTTCAAGAACATTTTGTTGTTAAGTACAGTACAATGTTTTTTGTATCTTCCCCACTCTCGTCTCATTTTTTAAAATTTTAAGCTAATGCAGTATATAAAGGTAACTTGTTCTTCCCTATTCTTTACATTGGTATAATCTACAGTAACTATAAATCCATATATTTAATATTTTGATAATAAATAGTGTGTAAAATGCAGTGATATATATTGTAATACCTGACTGCTTCAATGTTGCTTTATTCTGTGTACAGTAAAACAATTTTATATTAACTGTGAGAAAATACACTTGTAATAAATTATTTTCCATGTACAAGGATGATAAATTGTGTTTCAAAATATTTATTTAGTAACACCAGTAGTCTTGAATTTACTGTATGTACAACAATAACTAAGTGAAGCACCAAAAATATGGATGTTGAATATCATCATGCCGAATTGTTGTGTTTTCCATACCGTAAGTGCAAGTCAAATTTTGTTAGGGTTGAACAATTTCTCAATGGCATTTTGGATATGACATAGGTAAGTTCAACTATATATTTTAAAATACTAAACAAAAAATGGTGTGCAACAAAAAAAATTGAAGCTTTCTCTTCAATTCCAATACCAAATTGATCAGCATGCAGACATAGGCATAAGTCCAGGAATTAAAAAATAAGCAGTTTCATAGAATAACTTTACACAAGACTGTACAAAGCCATACATTAAAATAGTTGTTCCTGTATATATTGAGCCACATTTTCATACTGTACTATCAACTTCGCATTATTGAATGGGATTATACCATTTTGGTAGTAGACGACGATAGTTGCTTGTACCGGGTTACTGGGTAGCACAGACACAAAGGGACACTTAGGGGCAAAGAAAGTCATTGATCGGGTTCCTAGTCCACATTTCAAGCGCCCTGAGCATCTTACATTAGATGGATTTGTACGCTATACTGTATAAAACTACACTATTATTATTTAATAATATTAAAGATATTTTGCAAATGAAACAGGTACAGTAATACTGGTACAGTATTTATTTATTTATTATAAATTTGGCATGCAATATAAACCAGATGCACAAAATACAAAAACTTAAGTATGTGGCATTTCAGTATATCTTCTTTTGAAATATTTTGGGCTCAATCACTTGCTGCAGAGCTCTGAGCATCGCCACCTTCTGCTAACCACGGATTGGACATGTCCACACAGATGGAACTGTTTGCATCACATCCATTTGAACCTGTCATTTGCTCCTATCGAGAAATAAGTATACTTTAGTTACAATAATGCAAAACCAGGTTTGTTAAAAATCAAAAATGTTATCAAACATTGGCATTTGCTGCTTTATCAATAACATACCATACTGAGATACTGTATATACTAATCTGGAAAGACATTAATCAATTGACAGTATTTTCAGATTTTTTAATTACTTGATTGAAGCCTTCCTGTCTGCTAGTGTGTCATGTATTATTGTTGATTCTTAATAAAACTGACACACCATGCTGATATTTTTTACCATTCCAATATATTTGTTTCATGTACTCTGGCTGAACAGTGATGAGATATTCACTTTTCTTTTGCTCACCTTAAATTGTGTGTAGCTTTCATTACAAGTTTCAGCAAACAACCAGAACGTGTTTCTTGCTAACGTCTTGGGTGCTTGCATGCTTTGTACCACCTTCTTTCGTAGATGCCAATGTTGGGTGGTTGTATCTCATGGCAAATGTTGTGGTATGTTTGTCTCATCATGGCGACTGGCAAATACCTATGTGGCCAGAGTGTTATGTTTCGGCATATCACATACCATATCTTGTCCTACAAAAAAATATATATACTGTATATATTTTATTTGAATTCCACATTTCAACAACAGCTGAAAGTTAGGTTTGGAGTAACATATGCACCATGTTATTATTTAATGGGGCATTATTGTGTGTAGCCTAGCTTCTAGGCCTACAGTATATCAATAATAATCTTATTGTTACAGGAATTGGTGTTGGCTCTGATGATATACTGTAGTGTTATAACACATCACCTTTATTTAGACAGTGCAGTTTTTAGACATTTAGGCCTAGGCCTAGACAGTTTTTCATAGGACCAGGCCTATAAACTAGGCCTTATAATATTATTAGTAGGCCCTATTAGGGGCCTAGGCCTATTATGAAAAAATTAAATAATGTGACAAAGTCGACATGGCATGACAATTCTAGGCTAGTAGTAGAAACCTACTACTGTACTGTGTAACTTTACTGTCAGCTGGATAAGGCTTCGTGCGAACTCACCTGCTGCGGGACTGGAGCGGTGTCCTGGTCTAGGAGTGTGCTAATCCTAGGCATAGGCCTAATTATAAACAAACAAGTCATCTGACTGATATACGTTTATTAATTCAATTGAATTATTCCTCCATGATTGAATTGACGTTGACTAAACCGTCTCTCTGTTAACTTCACACTACTGTTTTTAGGCTAGTTCTGGATCGTCGGGACGATTTTTCGATCAGCTGCTCGCCAAAATTGACAGACTGGTCTTGAATATTAATGAGTTGGTTAGAAATTGCTACCAAGCTACTGAAAAAAGTGATCAGCCTCGTTTTCACCTGATTTTCCCGTCTCATCACATCATGTTTTGTTTCTCTAATTATCGTTACATCTCAACGTTTTGAATTTTTTAAGTATTTTTCCCGAACTCAGGAAAGGTTAAATAAGCAATATATGGCCACTTGTCTCATCCCAGCACTTCCCCTTTAATTTAAAGAATGACGTAAGTACGTTTAAACGTATTTTTAGGGTATAAGGTGTGAAGCTAACTAAAATTAAGCACCGTAAATCGAAAAATTGAGCTAAAAATGACACGGCGGTTTCATACGCACTATATTGGGACAGTAAGTGTTTACAACACGCTTTTCATATATTTACGCACCGTAAGCCCCCAACAAACAAATCGCATCGGATTCTGAGTTCGCGAGCGAGACGAGCTGCTATGTTTCGGTGACTGAATATGTGTTATGTAGTAGAATTTTTCCCAAATACACTTACGAATAAAATATTCCTAAAATCCACATTTGATTAATATATCAGCTAACATACATTATACGTGCAGTGCATAAATCTGTTTCAAAATGATGAATTTTAGCGAGAGAAGTTAGGCGAGTCATCAGCGAAAAAAGTAAAAAACAGCGCCCTCAATCTATATTTTGCTGTAGCGCTAAAGTTTGACTTCGTTATCGTCAATTTTCCTGGGAGGTGACAACGGTTGTAAATGAACAAGCAGAGTCTGTTCTAGCATTGGCCTGACAACTTCTTTTGATTTTTAAAATTTTCGTATAAAAAAGGCTACTATTTCCGCTCATCTAGCAGTGTTTATGTGATGCGATATACATTATAGACTAGGCCTGCAGTAAATCGACCAGCCTAGAGGCATAGAGATTTCATTGTACTGTATCAATATATTTGGATAAGTTGTGTATTGTCTGTACTTTGTCTTTTTTACATTGCTAATAAAATAAAATTGTATAATGTAATAGTTACTTCTCTACTGATAATGGATTCTCATAGCCTTGCATTGGATAATATTTGTCGTCTTTGTGGTAAAAATATATCAAGAAATACAAGAAAATTTGAAGTTTCTAAAATAAAAAATAGTATACTTAGATTTCTTAATATTGATCTCTCGCTTGAAAATAAAGACATTCACCCAAAATTTATCTGTAAAAATACTAAGGTACTAAGTTATCACAATCATCCCTCTATACTTTCAAATTACAAATGTACACACCACAAGCAATTATGTTTCACATGCTATTTATTTACTGAACAAAGCAAACCAGGAAAGAAAATCACAGTGAAATTAAATGAATTATTTCTGAAAGTAAGCAATAACACAATTGATTCAAAATTCATAGTACACAATCAGATAAATCCTGAAAATTATATGTGTACAATATGTAGCTGCATTTTATCACTAGACAATTTAGTATCAAAGTGCGCACATCATTATTGCTGGGTTTGTTTGACAAAATTATTTAATACACTTCGTGTTAATAAATGTTCTTGTCTTGTGTGTACTTATCCAATGTCAGTGCATGATTTCAATTCAGCATCACAAATCCTTGTAGAGTCATTAAGATCATTACAACTTAAATGTACAAGTTGCGACAACAGTGTATCGTACACTGATAGTAGAGCACATGTTTGCAGCAAAAAACGAACTGAGCGAGAGCAAGCATTCTCTGATGCCTGCAATGCAGTCTGTGTTGGAGGAAACTTTAAAAAAACACCAACATGTTCCTCAGAAAATCCAGACCTTTGCAGAAAAGATTGTTTATGACAGTCTGAAGAAAAACAAGGAGATGCTGATTTCCACCAATGGACGGGTAATTGCATTACTATTTTGTATAATCCATTTTTCAAAATATATAATAAATGACAAAACCATCACACAGTTTCACATGAAAATGTAATTTTCTACACAGCCAACTAAAGTTGCCATCATCCCAAACTGTAAAGTTTCTAGCGATGTAGCTTCAGCAAAAACACTAGCAAGGCAAGCATCCAAGCTAAGAACACTGAACGAAACTGTCAGCAATGGGAATGGCGAAGCTGGAGCTTTCCATCAACAGGTATACACAGCAAAACATATGAGCCCAGCTGTTATGAAAGCCGCGAACTTATCTGGAAAATACAGGTTGGATGTAGACACTTCATTGGCCATGGTATCTGACGGTCATCTTGCTTGGCAGCAACTGAGAAAGCCGAGAAGGTAAGCGAAAAGAAAACAATAAATACTGTACCTTTTTTACACTGAAAAATATTACTTTTGTTTATTTTTGATAGCATTACGATTTTTTTACACTTGGCAGGTACATGGAGAAAGGAGTAATTTCTTCAGAAAGGCAGCTTCGAAAGTGACAGATGACCTCATAGGTGATTATTTTGAATCGTCCATGGAAATGCTGTGTTTTAAATCATACAGGTCTCTCCAGATGAAATTGAAATAAAAAAAAAAGCACCAATGGTAAAAATGAGGAACATCAAAAATGTTGTGTTTTCATATTTTGAAGAACATGAAAGGTAATTTTATTATTTTATTAAAATATTTATTTCTATTATATTTGTCTATGTATGTGTGCATGTATTTTTGTATATACTTATGGATATATGTAATTCCTGGATAGAAATTATAAATCAAAAATTAAAAACTAAAAGAATCTGATAGCAAATATAATACTGTATTATATAATACAGTATTTGTTTCTGTCAATGACATATTCTATTTTTTGTACACAGACTGGGAAATCTATGTCCTAATGAGGGTGAGCTATGGGTAAAATTTGGAGGAGACAAGGGTGCCGGCAGCACTAAGTTTGAGGTGCAAATATGCAGTCTGGCAAAGCCCAATGCAATACACAATATAATTGTTGTATTGGTTTTTGATGCACCAAACACGATGTTCAACATCAAGGAAACCCTTCCAGGAGTCGCTAGCCAGGTTGTAGCCCTACATGGACAGATGTGGTGGTAACAATCATTCATTGTATTTATATTGTAATTATTTTTTGAAATATTTGAAAACTTTGATTTTCATTATATAAACTAATATTTACACTTTTCTATTTCAGTGGCTACACCATCAGGGTATTTGGTTTTGGGGACTACGAGTACCTCACAAAACTATATGGAATCAATGGTCCAAATGGTACGTTTGCTGAGGAATAAGCATGTTATATTATGTATTATAATTGCAATTGTTAAACTTGCATTTAATTTATTTTTCTTAGGTTTCGTGGTTTGCTATCTGTTTTAATAAATTCTATTTTATCAATATTATTTACATTGTAGCTCGGCATTGTTGCCTTTTCTGTGAAAAAACAAAACAGGAAATGCAAATAAGAAGCCCAGTTGGGAAACCAAGAACACTTAGTTCCATAGAAGAATGCTATCAGGTCTTTTTAGACAATGGTGCTGACAAAACCACAGCCAAGAGTGTATCAATGAGTGTCATTAGCAATCCTCTTGTTGCAATTGAAGTAGACCATGTAAGTAAATTATCAATCCTAGTTATTATTGTATGTCTGCTTTTTGATTATTAAAGATTAATAAATTCAACTTACCACAATTTAATATGAAAGTAAATCATCAACTGTATTACTACTGTATTGGGCTGTGAAAAAAAAAAAAGATTATAAATATCCTATTTATTTATGGTGTTATAGGTATCTGTGCCAAGTCTGCACATTTCTTTGGGCGTCTTTAAAAAGCTGTTCGACATGTATGAGTCCGAAGCTCATGAAATAGACTGTCATATGTATGAATGCAGAAAAAAACCTCAGACGAGGATGACGAGTTTGGAAGCTCTGTCTTCGAAAAGCTTATCCAAAACAACATCAAAACACAATTAGAATGCAAAAACAAAATTGAAGAAAGAACAGAAGCTGGCAGAAGCAGAAGAAGAAATGCCTCTCATTTATCTGCAATCTAATGGACTAATCTTTCAAAACATGGACAAGATTGTCAAATTAAGAGAGGAAATTGAAACATTGGTGAGAACACAGCATTCAAATATAATTCAAGTTTAGTTAAATTTAAATAAACAAGCAAATGAAGATAAAATGAGGATAATGATGTTAATGTAAAAAAAATCACAAAACTAAAATAAGTTTTTATTCTGTATTGTCTTATCTTCCTAACAGACAAAAGCCATGAATGAGGGATTACCATTTGGCACTGGGCCATTAGCAGTGTCCATAGAGAAAGTTCTACAAAAGCACAAAATAGAGAGACAAGCATATCATGGCCGATCTTTTATCGGGAACCATGTGCACAAATGCTGTCAGGTATATTTTTAATTTTTTTTAATAACAATATACAGTTAATAATAAAAAAATTAAATTTACATTTACCATAAGAGCGAGGGTGTGATAAGGGTACACTATATTTCAGAAAAAGTCAACTCGCTTGTCAGCAAATATGGACGACTACTAAATAAATTTGCAATAGTTCACAATAACATCAATCATTCAAAGCCAATGTCAAATGAGGAAATAACTGTTATTGGTAAGTTATTGTATGTACTGTATTTAAATTGTTACCTTACCTAATATCCTATAGTTTCCAAGGCGGCCATTTGTTTTGGCTTGTTTCTGCTGGCATCTACAAATATAAACCTGCTGCTAAGCTGTCCGTCTTCATGTTGCTTTTGCAGGCTTTGTTATCGGTCTAAATTAAAATTTAAAAAAAAAAGAATTCTCATTTATAACATTTTTTCCCTTTTTTAAGGTGAATCCATACAAGACTTTATTGATGAATATAGAAATTCAGGAAATTCAATGACAATATCATCAAAGCTTCATATGCTTGAAGAGCATGTGATTCCACAACTTAAATGATGTGCTCGCATACATTGCTAACCCAGCCCAACATTCTCCAGAAAATTGCACAACCTAAAAGAAGAAAATTTGGTAGGTATAACTGTTTATTATTACTTCTTTATGAAATATTTTTGAAAAAATAAGAATATATAGAGTCATAACAGTGTTATTTATTTTTTCTTTCAGAGAAAGAAGAATAAATCTGAAAAACAATGGAATTTTTCAATGAAAGTGTGCTAAGAAATTCTTCAAAATAATAATTTTATAATCAAAAATCTACATTTGACTACCATAATAAAACTGCAATACATTGTAAGTGACACTGATATAAAGGAACAATATATATACATTACCTACTTCACTATCATTCTGTAGACTTCTCAGACTATTCATTTCCATTTCTCCCTACTTTGTGAAACGTCTTCAAGTAAGGCAGTATGCTTCAAACTGTTGAATCTTGGCTGCAATTAGCCTAAACTGATATCTAAAAAATGAAAATTAATTGAAGAATACAAGATAACATACCAACTTTTGTATAAAATTAAATAATAGCCCATGATCATAATTAGTTAAGTATTTATAATAAAATTATGCTGTTTTGCTTTATTTGATTTGTTACAAACAATACATGTATTGTTTGTAACAAACAAATTGTAATTGTTGGTACAAAATATATTGTAATATAACATCCCTTGAGTTGTCCCATGTGATATAAATAACATTAAGGACACAGAAAAAATTATTGTATTTCCAGCCACAAGATTTCATTGTTTCTGTTGTTAAAAAAAAATAATGCAGCAAACAATTTTTAATTTAAGGGCGGGGGGTGGGGTTTGCCCAATGTATACTCCACCAACAGTTAGTTTTGTTTAAACATATATGTAAGGGGGAGGGAATGGGGGAGATAGCTAGGCCTAGCTACCTTAGGCCATGGCCCTCTGTATATAATTTTAAGCCTAGTTAGAGGCTTGTTGTGTAGCCTACTGTACATGAGGCCGGCTTGGCCTAGCCTGGCTGGGTAGGCCGGTAATAGGGAAGGCTTCTAGGTCCTAGGCCATATTATAATGAAATTTAAGCTAGCATACTGCACTGAACAGTACTTCAGAGTATTATTATTAATGAAAGAGCAGTTGAATTAAATTAATAACCATATTATGCATGCCTGTTACTGTGTTAATCATTACAAGCTGTGAACATGACAATATGCTAGGCCACCCTAGCACATATACACGTGTTTGCGAGAGTCCGGATGCGGCTAGGTTTAAACCCAAATTAAATCCTAACCAAAACAGTTGTCAGAGAGATTTTTTTAATATTTGTTCTCAAGTTCACGGGGAATCACATGAACTATGTGGCCATGTTCACAAAAATTGCAAAAAAAAATTATTGTCTCACTAAAATCAGGAAATGTTGAATTTTCCCAGGATTTTGGTTGAAAAATCGTAAAAATTCACATACTCACACACAACTAGGGAAGCATGACCATCGTGACTGCTTCGTGTTTTTCAACTGTTCAGCATCTCTTCTTCGATAATATCATGAATATTCATTATTTTTCTAACGTCTAAGGCTGCTGGTTGGTCATTTAATTACCCCTACGTCATGCAGAATAAAAATTATCACTTCCGTGTTTGTGCAATAGCGCCCTCACTACGAAATTATCTAATAATGAACAACTGGGGGCGCAGTATTGTTTGTCTATATTGGAACCGCCGTGATGAGTTAGTAATGTTGTCTCCCAGTTGGTACGAGTTGACGCAACTCCATTTAAAACTAGCTATGGCAGTACACCGTGTACGGGTCGGTTGGTACTGTCAGAGGCCTGGATCACGCGGAAGACGCCGCGTTGTGATTCTTTGCATAAGCCTCTGTGACCGGTGACTATAGGCCTAGGATTTGAGTTTTCATTTTGCAACTTATTTTATAATATAAAAATATGACATATTATTTTTCAATTAAAATTATTTATATAGTTAAATATATGTAGCCTACCTAGGCCCATAAATATGAAATATTATTTTAAAATAAGGTTATATTTTATTAA
>NW_022728320.1:0-612 GCF_011630105.1 Anneissia japonica | reverse complement strand
GTGGATTAAGTCGCAAAACTTTACCTTCGTTTGGTGGCGCCATTTACTCTAGGTAGACGGAGACCGGTTTTGTTACTAGTTGGTACATTTCTTACAAACATTCAGCCAAAGGCCAGTGAAAGCTTTTATCGATGTTTGCCATCCTTATGTGAGCTATCGTAAAGTCATGGTTTGCCGGAGTTGCGTTCAATTTAAATCTCCGAACTTCTGAAGCTGAGATATTCTATGAATGTAGGCTTGTATCGCTTGATACAATTTAAAAACGGGTGACCAAATAATGAATTAGGTGCTAAATTTTGATTTAATGCTGGGTAAGTTAAAAACAGACATTCTGTCCGAGTGGGACTCATTCAAAAATTTGAGGGGGTTCGCTAGAAAAGGGGGGTTCGCCCGAACCATAAAAACCCCCCTGGCTACGGGCCTGGGCTAGATGGGTATGTGTGCTAGTAATTGGGGCCAGTTGTAGGTTAGTTTAAGTGTGTGTTATTGTTTCATTGTTTATAGTATATTTCTTTACATTCTTATTCATTTTTAATTAAATTTTGTCTTTACTGTGTGCTAGGCCCCTCCCTATTTTATAACAAGCCCCTTTGGGCTTCATGAGGGTTCCAA
>NW_022728319.1:0-855 GCF_011630105.1 Anneissia japonica | reverse complement strand
CCATGTCAGTATGTGAAGCGTGACTGTTGTGTCAGCCTATGACCCTAGGCCTAGTTTAAGGAGGGACCTAGGTAAGACCTCAGCCTGTAGTTAGGCCTATAGTTTATCCTCTTTCTCTCTAGCCTTTGGTATAACTGTACCTATCTACACTTTATAACAGGAGGTACTAGCTGTTGTTGTTGTTGTAGATAATATACTAACATTTAATAACATTCAAGAAGGTCACAGTTAGTTACACAGTGACCTACATCACATAAGTCCGTGAAATTTCATAGGCCTACCGTAGGTAAACATAGAAAGAGCAGTAATAGTAAAACTCGAGCGTCACGACATTGCGAAGTGTCTGCTCTTGTTCCTCGTATCGTACTCACTCGAGTCAATCCGAGATGGCCCGAGTGAAGTTTCATGCAAATGTTTCGTACGGAAAATAAAAATCGCGAACGGCCGGCGATTTTTTTTCCCGTACGAAACATTTACATGAAGCTCCACTCGGGCCGTCTCGGCTGAATCGACCCGAAAATCTCATTGCAGAATTCAGGAGGTCAAAAGGTCATCAACAGATAAACGTCTGCAGAACAACTTCTGAGAGAACGTCGCTGTCTAATTTTTAAAAATACATTGATGTTACCGAGTTAATACCAATGGGTCGTTTAAAATGACATAATATTTGATTAAGCTGCACGAGTAATGAAAAGTGTTATTTTAACTTGAGTTACATACTATGACAATTTTAATTTTTTAGTTAGGCCTGGGTTTTGCATAATTACCTAGGCCTACTAAAAACGCTTTGTGGGAAAAGCACAAAGAGTAAGGAAAAGCGCGTTTTTCTTCATCTGATCAAATGAAACAGAATGA
>NW_022728318.1:580-887 GCF_011630105.1 Anneissia japonica | reverse complement strand
GCGATAAATCGCCTTCAACGTCTTCAAAATTCAGCTGCACGTATTCTGACTCTTACTTCTAGACGATCACATATATCACCGGTAATTTATCATTTACATTGGCTCCGTATTGAATCTCGTATCAAATACAAAATCCTGCTATTAACGTTCAAAGCACTATTTTACAAACAACCCACTTACTTTGTTGAACTCATTCATGCGTATGCCCCACCTACTTGTCTCCGTTCTTCTGATAAAAATCTTTTAGTTGTTCCTAGGATTAACACCAAAACCTTTGGTTCTAGATCATATTCATTTTCCGCAGCAT
>NW_022728318.1:0-536 GCF_011630105.1 Anneissia japonica | reverse complement strand
CAGTTGCTATTTTTAAGACAAAACTTAAGACGCACCTTTTTACCATCTAAATGTTAAGCGCCTTTGATTTTTACTTCGGTATAGTTGAAATTGGCGCTATATAAATTATTATTATTATTATTATTAATATATTGGTTGGTATGAATGGTTTATGCCAGTACTTGTAACAGTATTATTACCGCATTATTAGCAGAGCCTCTGTCCCAAATGATATCTAAATTTTCCACAGTTGATTGTGATTTATTATTTATCATTTCCACAAAAGAGAAAAAAAAATGTTCTATCATTCAATTCCTCAGACACACTTGTTAACCATGGAAGCAACCGATGGGTGACAACAAGCGCTGTGGATTTGTTAGCTGTTGGGGATGTGTCAGGTGACGATCAACTTCCAAAAACTAAGAAAGCCCATGGTATGTTGATTTTTTAAAATTTAGGTATAACATAGGCATAGGCTGGAGAATGCGAACACACCCACCCAATTAGTTCCACTAAGTGAGTTAAAATACCAACAAGTTCTCGTAATCTCGAAAGCT
>NW_022728317.1:0-853 GCF_011630105.1 Anneissia japonica | reverse complement strand
GTATGTACGTATGGTACCGGTATAATAATTGTCCTTTTTGTTATCTGATTTTGTACTTTTTTCGTAAGGGTCAATTGAGACAAGCCAAACTGCTTCTATAACTTGATCCTTATCAATAGAATTTTGATTATTGAAATTTAAGGAACTATGTTATGTTCATGATCCATTGATTGAATAAATGTATATTGAATTGACTCATATTTTATACGCACGCAAAGACATAACGATCATTTTATTGACTTTTATATTATATTTTGACTACCCCGTCCTCTTGATGATGATAATGATGACATTTTGTTATAATCGATTTTGTTATAAAATTATTGTGGCACGATTTTGCCGTCTTTTTATAATATCTTTGTTTTTTCCCAGATGATTTCCTTAAACTGGAAATGCATAATCTATACATTTCAATTGTGCTTTAGTATTCAAGAAGATCGTTTATAGTTTCAGGCAATTCCCTAGATTGTGGATCTTCAAACTTAGATATCTGTTTATGTGTTGTTATGGTAACGGCTCATGGCGCAAAAAAGGTTTTGGAAAATGACAAATACTGATTCAAATTCTAATTACAAAAACATTTTATAAAGTGGAATATATGCAACGAAGGCAAGTGTCTTTGCATTGATTATCAGCTATAGTGTCTCATACTGTAAACAATTTGTTTTCAATTAAAACAACTTGCCGTTAACCCTATAACCCTATATTGTTTTAAATAGGCCTATAAAACAGATGATGCAAACCCGAGAAACGTTACCTCTCCACACCCACTTCCTTACAATATTAATAAATTTGTAAGTTTACCAATATTAAAAAAAGGTTATAAATTACATCATTTTAGCCTGTAAGTAAA
>NW_022728316.1:0-1150 GCF_011630105.1 Anneissia japonica | reverse complement strand
TGCTCATGCTCATATATGGGTAAATCCCAAATGTAGAAGCGGTTGGCGCATCTCGAGGTCAGGGAGTTGAAACTCATGCTTGTGTCCTTTGGCAAGGCGCTTTTTCTACGGTTGCATCTCTCCACCCAGAGATAAATATTATTATTATTATTATTGTTATTATTATTATTATTGTTATTATTATTGTTATTATTATTATTATTGTTATTATTATTGTTATTATTGTTATTATTATTATTGTTATTATTATTATTGTTATTATTATTATAGTTTGTCGCATAAAACTTGACAACATGGACAAAACTATAATATTATACTTTGTTATAAAACAGAACGAACGTTAATTAGAATAATGAGATTAAGGGCTTGATTCAACCTTTATTGGGTAGTCTTCCTAAAGATGACCCAATAGGGAGCTTTCGATTTGTGTGACGATGCGACGGTAGAACGGAATCACTTATACGTGACCGTCCTACGGTAGAACGGAATCACTCATGTGTGACCGTCCTACCTGGCGTCCTACTTTCTCAGCATACGTAGATTTGACCAAATTGCGTCCCAGGATCTACTCGACGAGGTGACCTCAACATTCTCGCATGCGCAGATGACTTTTATTGATGTCATTATGTTCTACGTCCTACCGTCATCGAGCAGTTCAAAGCTCCATACTGAAGGTGCTGATGATGACAAAATAAAGGTTCAAACGTTGCTTCATGCCCTCACTCTCATTGTTTAGAATAATTTTCGTTCTACAGAGCATCCGTTGGTTTTTTTTTTCTATAAGAGCTAATGACATAAAAATATAGTGAGAAACTTGAGAACATCAGTTTGAACATCTCATGTTAATATTCCCAATCATTCAAATGTACAGTATTGATTAATGATTTTTACATGTATTTTCATATCTTCATTTTATTTTTTTTTTAATTATTATTTTACTATATTTAACATTATCAGGGTTCTCACCAGCATTTTGGAGTGGTGGTCAGCCACCAATCGTAGAATATCATAGCTGTGATTGAATGTACCATTAATCCGTGGTGGATGAAAATCAAATCTTCCCAAAAATACTATTGTTACAATATTAGCTTGATCAAAACATATATTTGTAAAAAAACAAAGGAATTTCTACTCATTATTGAACAACAAA
>NW_022728315.1:0-1232 GCF_011630105.1 Anneissia japonica | reverse complement strand
GGTATATGTTGCCATTTTATGCCCTCAGGGTGTCAAATAACTGTATTTAATCTTTAGATTGGACATGTGAAGCATGACGTTTGTAATACAGGCCCGCAGCCAGGGGGGGTTTTTAGGGGTTTGGGCGAACCCCCCCTTTTTCAACGAAACCCCCTTTTGCCAGCGAAACCCCTTAGCCAGAAAACGATCCCCCGTTTCCAAAATAGTGCAATTTATTACAAAATGGGAGCATTATTGTCGCTATCGATCGTAGTCCGATCGTAGAAATCAAAACAAAGCTGCAGCCAGCTGAATGACATAACCAGCAAGACTTCAAAATGAATGAGAGGTTTGTTGCCTAGGCTATTTGACCTATCGCGTGCTCCGGAGTTTATTTACTTTGGCATGACGTCATCACAAAAGTTTGGGCGCTCGACATTTTTCATTTCTCTGGGATCGAGGATATGCGACACGCCAAAAATAGCCTAGGAGGATGAAGCGCAGAGAAAGGATGACCGATTTTTTTGCTTCAAGGCCAGCAACGAAGAATTCACGAAATTTAAGAAGTTAGAAAATTCACCCTTGTTTTCACCACATGCTCAGATACTGCCTGGCGGCGGGACAGGTATACTTTTTCGGGCTAGGGCTAGGCCCTAGGTCTAGCGTTGCTAGGTAGGGTAGGGTCGTAGCTATGAGGCCTATTATTTGCGAAGTTTATTATTTATTTTGTAATCGAGCTAGCATAGGCCAGGGCCTAGGCTAGCTAGGCTAGCAAGGAAATATACTTGGTAATGTTTTCATGCTTCATCAGAATTAACTGACATTATTCATAATAATATATTTATTATTTGTTCTCAATATATCTCATTTAAACCAAGACAGCTCTTAAATTATTGTTTATTTTCACCGTGCTAAGTTTTTTTACATAAACTGGTTCTTAAACATGTAAATTTGTAGCATTATAATTATGTCTGGTTTTTTTTTCAATATTACCGTGCAAGTATATTTACATAAATGGTTCTGTAACTTCTAAATATAATAACATTTTCCTTGCCCTAACTATATATTTCCATTGGAACTTAACATTTAAGTTATTTTGGTAAAAAAGTAAAATGTAGGACTGTCAGTTCCTATTTAGTATTGTTTCTTCATTTCTGCAATAAATAAAATATTATTTGCAATATTTCTCTTTTACATACCTCCATATTTTAATATTGGTATTTAGCGATCTCATAATGTGCAAGGTCTGTGTT
>NW_022728314.1:0-1080 GCF_011630105.1 Anneissia japonica | reverse complement strand
ATAAGAGAAAAGAAAGAGGGGAGAGGGGGGGGGGAAGAGAAAGAAGAGGAAAAGAAAAGGAAAGAAAAAAGAGAAGAGAAAAATAAAGACAAGAATAAAAAGGAAGATATCATAATGACCAGACTCACAACACCCTGCAACCCCTTCTCCACTTCAAAAAACTGTCATAACTCCTTTGATCTATGCTGCCCGATGGCGTAACCACTGGAGAACAAGGTGAAAATATCTATCTTTGAAAAATTTTCCCACCCCTTTATAAATGCCCTTTCATCCCCTGAAAGTGCCTAAAAACCTCAAATTGCGCGCGCATTTCTTGTTAACATGGCCCAATTTCCTCTAAAAATTGCACATTTTAGGGAGTTTTGATCAATTCCAACGAAATTAACATTAAAAACAACGGGGGACAAGGGGAAAATATCCATCTTTGGAAAATCTTTCTCCACCCCTTGACAAATGCATCCTCTGAAAGTGCCTAAAATTCTCAAATTCTTTGCGCGCATTACGGTAGGCCAATTTCCTCTATAAATTGCACATTTTAGGGAGTTTTCATCAATTCCGACGAAATAAGAATTAAAAACACAAAAATATTTTGCGCGCTTGGCGCGCATTTTTTAGGGCTTTTTTAGTTTTATCCGTTTAAGTTATTTAAACACATAATAGTCCCAAACTCAAGAAGGACAGATTTAAGATAGATCATTTTAACCTAAAAGAAGGGCCTCAATGTGTATAGATGGTGAAAGAATATGTTTGTAATAAATAAAACCATGATGAAAATGCTTATATTTAGTTTAAAACACAGGTGTGTGGCCTATATTATAAATAAGATAAGCCCTATGTCGTATTGTTTTCTATATGGGGAGTGGGGTGAGGTGGGTATGGTAAATTACTAACCGGGAAATGAGGCTAAACTAGAAGGGTTACCCTCTTTAAAAATAAAAAAATAAGAAAAATAAAAAAATAAATACCCACTCTGACCCAAGACCCCTGTTACGCGCCTGGTGTTAGCGCCAATATGTGCCCTTGTGCGGACAGGAGATGTGCCCCCATCTGAAGCTGGAAACCTTGTTTTTGCAAAATAAA
>NW_022728313.1:0-905 GCF_011630105.1 Anneissia japonica | reverse complement strand
TATGATATAAAATTAATATAAAATTAATTTTATTTATAATTATATTATTTTGAAAAATTCCAATAAGCAGTACATATTTAATATAAAAAAACAAAATCACAGATACAAAATAAAAATTAAATGAATGATAAACTTAACTTATTTTAAAAAATAAATTAAGTATAATATTAAATTTTTATTTTGTATCATAATTTTTTTTTTTCATATTAAAAATTTTCTGACACTGAAGTGAATAAATATACAAGGTATAGAAATCGATGTTTTATACTCACTTGGCTATTTCTTTGTGATATTTATTGTACTACACACACGATAACAGAAAATATTATATTAAAACATTTAACACACAAATCTATAGAAGTACATCATTAGTTATTTTCATATTTATAGTTATTTTCCGAAAATAATATGTTGAGTTGGTATCAATATATTTTACTAGTTGAGCAGCTCATTTTGCTAGTTACATTTTTCACAACTAGCACATTTTAGCAATAGGTTGCTAGTGGCTGAAAAAGTAAATTTCTAGCCCTGCACCATCATCCAGTAAGCTTCAGTTGGCTACTGACTTTAACACATTTTTTGTTGATAAAATCAAACGTCTGCGTCAGAGTATCTCTATCAAATCTGAAGTTTCATCTTTCACGGCCGCATCTCATCCCTCATGTCATATCACCAAACTTGAAAGCTTTGAGACAGTCAGTGAATACACGGTTGCAAAACTTCTTATATCTATGGCACCGAAATCTTGTGATTTGGATCCTTTCCCTACCAAGATTGTTCGTAAACTCAGTTGTGCTGTCTCATTATTTCGTTCTCTTGTCAATTCGTCCCTATCCTCCTGGCATTTTTCCTGACTCTTTAAAGATTGGTATTATCACGCCACTCTTAAAAAAATCAACATTGGA
>NW_022728312.1:0-866 GCF_011630105.1 Anneissia japonica | reverse complement strand
TCTCTAAAAGAACGACGCCAATATGAACTGAAACTCATTCTCAAACACAAGACACACATTTTTGGCTTAATGAAGACCTTGGAATCTTCAGTGAATACACACTTCCTCATGCCGATTCTACTAATTCATAATATTTTAACCTTTACCGATTATAGTCCTTTCTACCGTCCCTGTAGGCCCATATATTTTTATATTTATTTTTATCATATTTATCATAGTCTACCAGCGTATTCTATACTCATTTTAATCTCATCTATATATAGGGGCCTATATATATCAGGTATTGTTCATTGTTTTCATTATTTATAGTTTATATTTTCATATATAATGCTTATACTTTATATACCACCACTGTAATTATAAAGATTGTTTATGTTCTGTTCATTTAGATCGCGTACTGATATCCGCCTTTTATCTGACTTATTTAAGTATATATATCATCCATATTATTATTATTATTAGTATAAGTATTCATAATTATTAGGAACCATAATACTATTTAAATTTTGCCATTTTTATTATGGTCCGTACTGTTCATTTATTTGATTTCTAAGTAGCCTTACCTTACAGCCACCTGCTCTTTATTCTCTATAATTATTACCCTTTTGTTTATATCAACTTGTTTATAAGCACGATGATACCCATTGCAATTAGAATTAAGTCACTATGATTAACTTTAACCAATCGCTAATAGATAGGCCTATGCCAACTTGTGCATAGTGTTTATAAATCAGTCATGCCGAAGAAGACCAGAGGACAGGACGAATTATTCATATTGAAATAAATTGTGTTCTAAAAGTCTACTCCGTTTCCTATTTTCTTTCTATATAATTTATGGATGAACACACGTGGACCCCTCTTCATGT
>NW_022728311.1:0-821 GCF_011630105.1 Anneissia japonica | reverse complement strand
AACAATACAGCGCAGAATCGCATGGCCGGACGCACTCTTAGTGAAAAAGTTTTCCTCCATTAGTGTAAAAGGAAGGGCGCCTTTTGCGTCTGGATATACTTAGCAACAGAAGGGCGCCCTGTACGTTGGGCACGAAGTATAAGAAACTTGCATGGTTAAAAAGAAGGGCGCCGCCTACGTTGGGCACGACTTCCGCCTCATTTTTACAATGCGAGAACTCTATCTTGTATTTCTAGTATCTTTGATATTTAGTAGAACGTTTATGATGCGCGTCTTATTACGCGCCTCTGTTCTTTACCGCTGATTCAATGTTCCTTTTTCGTTTGTTGGCCATGCAAACAGAATTCGACTTTGGTGTGAATGTTGCTTTACTCAAAGAGTATAAATAGAACAAGAGAGCCAACAACGCTCATTGAGAGCGTAAAAAAACGGTACGCCCATACCCAGCTAGTGTAGGACGCCAACTAACGCTTATATGTGTTTTATTACCATAGAGCTATTAAACAGTATTCTTATTATATCTCTTTGTTTATTACCCAGTACTCCACCGCGCACGGTATGTTTGTCTGTTTATCTGTTCTCCACAAGATACTGTACTTTTGTTTTCTGCTTACTGAGTTTATAGCGGGCGTACTTCTACCGCGCTGCGCAGCTCTGCTCTGGGTAATAAAAAGAATATACAACCGTTAGTGGGCGTCCTACACAGGCATGACGTTTTTACGAACGGGACTTTGCTCTCTTGTTCTATTTATACTCTTTGCTTTACTTTGTATTTTTTGTCAGTTGTCCTCACACTGAGGAAGAACACAGGAGTGTTTGAA
>NW_022728310.1:0-1005 GCF_011630105.1 Anneissia japonica | reverse complement strand
ATGTGCAGAAAGTTCAGACAGCGACTTAATCACACCAACTCAGGGAATGTACAACGTAACAACAAACCTAGAGAGGAAGCCACCTGATGGTAGAGAGTACCGACCAAACAGCTGTATCGAAATCGAAGGCGATGACTTCAGAGTTTACGATGAGGATTTTGACAAGCGTATAAGGGAGGTTACAGCTGATGATGAGGATACTCTACAACAACTTGCATCAGAATTGGAATCGGGAAGAAATTCAGGTAAGTTCTGAAAATTTTTTTTAAGTGGTAAACCTTTTTCAATTAAAAATCACCACCAATATCTCAGTACAAATAGACTCATCATCAACATTGTCATATTGCAAGCATGAACTAGGGAGCAGTCGTTTTACAATGCAATGTGACTGCATGACTGACAAACCATTTATTTATTCACATGTCTCGACCTTAGTAACAATATCCAAGGGGAGGGGCTTAGCGGAATGGTCTGTTGACACTGCATGTGGTAGAATATAATTTTGAAATGGATTTACATGTTGTGTTAAAACATGTTTTTGTTTCTCTGGCAGTGGATGATGATGGTCTGATTTCCAGGCTCAGCTTGCTAGAAGATTTTCCCGATGGTGACTACACATCGTTAGAAGACCAGCTTGGTATACAACAAGACGATGGCTTAGGTTCGGGTCTCAGCACTCCATGCGATGAACTGAACATTGAACAAGAAATGGATGAAGAATCGATGCAGGGAGACTTTGAGGAAGAACGGATAGCAAGTGTCATGGAGGTGAAAGCTCTTGAATAACAATTGTGTAAATATAGATAAATTTGATATGAATGATAATCATCTAAAAAAGTATTATATTATTATATAGAGATCCAAATATTCAAAATAACTGTCTGTTACAAGATTTAGAAAAAAAACTTAAAATATCATATGTGATGTGTTAACATTAATTTAGAGAAAATGAATAATTTATTTGTCATTCAGTAGTGCTGCTAGCAGGGGGGGGGGGGGCGTTGG
>NW_022728309.1:0-679 GCF_011630105.1 Anneissia japonica | reverse complement strand
TTAAAACCATAAAGTCTTTACAAGTTTGCTACAATATTGCTTTTAGGATGATATTGAGACGTCCAAGGCGATGTAGTGCTAGTGAAATGTTTGTTTCTAATAATGTACCTTCATTCTATGAACATCTCAGGAAATCTGTGTACAGTTTTAAGACCAGAATTGATAATAGTTGCAACAGCCTTATTAAATGTATTTGTTCTAAAATGATATGCCATTCAAAATTGAACTTGAAGCGGAATCAGTTGTTGTTTTCACCTGCACAGTAGATATTGATTGTTGAAACATCGTACATTATCTTTAATTAAATTTGATTGATTGGTTAAATTGATAGAGTGATTAATTAATTAACTTTTTTTCAGGACCATGTTATTTCTATTTTGTTTGTCTTTGCTGTTTGGTGATGGGCCTTGTTCTTGTCATTGTTGTATGGAAGGAAACTTTTCCGACATAAAAGTTCAATTGAATTGAATTGAACGTGATCTTAATTGAATTGGATCTTCAATTACATCATTATTTCATTGTCATCCTTAACCGCATGATTCAGCCAAAATTCAGTCAAAATGTATACCGATAATTCGTGGAAAAGGCCTATCCTCCTTTTCCTATCCTCCTATTAGAGCTAACTAGGCTAGGCCTATTACCCAGGCCTAGTACTATTTATAATATTATTTATACCCAC
>NW_022728308.1:249-648 GCF_011630105.1 Anneissia japonica | reverse complement strand
ATATCGTGGCCGATACGAGAATAAACGCTTTGCAGAGGCACGGCGGTCGGCGGCTGAACGGAAATTTGACAGCTGGAACGTCGCGGATACCGAACTTTGGCGATCGAACGAGCTTTCTGTATCCGACGTCGACGCGAGCGCAAAAGGACACCGCGGGCGTGAGAGACATCACCACCAATCACATGTTCTTCGACAACGAACTTCGCTTCAATCGCGGCGAACTGCTCTTCCTGTACTCCGGTCAGGCTAAGCTTTCGACGGCGACACCGGTGCCGATCGATCCTTACTCTCTTCCCGAACCGCTTATGAATGCGACGAATGCTAAGAGCACCGTTCCCATCTCTCAGCTGCAGAGTATGATAGACGACATGACCACGGTGGAAGACCACCACAACGACG
>NW_022728308.1:0-215 GCF_011630105.1 Anneissia japonica | reverse complement strand
CGGCCAGTACGTGCGATCGGTGTGCAATCGTTCCGGATTCGATAGTTTGGCGTCGGTTATCTCGAGAATGAGAACCCCCTGGGATTTCGTAAACTATTTCCAACCGTTGGGATACCAGTTATCGTTCGGTGGCCGAGACGCTTACTCGGAAGACGCGTATCCGTGCATCACGACGCAGCACGGTGGTAAGATGACCACATCGCTGGCGGGTGTTC
>NW_022728307.1:0-1237 GCF_011630105.1 Anneissia japonica | reverse complement strand
GCTCGTATATGACAATAAATACCATCTTGAATCTTCGGGTGTAAAATGCAAGTGTGATACATTTATACGTTAAAATACTCTTCATGCATGGTGGTATAGTATCTAATTCATCGACGAATCAAATACATCGTAGTAAAACGTTTGGGTGGTATATTAAACTTTCTGCAGCAAGTTTCTTGGCAACAAAATCCAACCAATCACAGAGCAGAAAAAAATTTACTGCAGTGAGTTTAAGTTACCGCTGCGAGTTTAGCGCCCTCCATGCATATTTTGACCAATCACAGGCCAGAGAACTCGCTGCAGTAAATTTCTAATTGAGATTGAACTGCAGTTCATAACCGAAATATTGAGCGATTCCGCACTCCATAGCCGTCACCAAACCTGATTAGGTGGAATATCAAACAAATATATAATTCGGAAATTATAAAAGAAAAGAAATGTGCTATGATGGATTTAACACTCAAATAAGGTAGAAACAGAAGAAACGAATAAATGAGTAGATAAAGTAAGAGTACATTATGCAAAAGTCATAAGGAATTATTTACAAAATAAATTATATTAATGGATGAAAAAATATTATTATTTATTATCAAACGAAGAACCATTCAGTGCCAATATGAATTATTTTGACAAATACTTAAAAAATACGAAAGATTTCAACAGTAATAATACACGTTAGAAAAACTGAAACGAATGATTTGAAAAAAAAAAAAAAAAAAAAAAAAAAAAAAAAAAAAAAAAAAAAAAAACTTTACACACGTTAGTTTGATTATTTTTATTTATTTGCATAATATTTATTTACGATAACATACAACATAGGCCTACAAAAGACCTTGAAACGAAATATATTGTTCTGCAATAGGACGGTCCTGACTAATTACAAACATTGGATTATTAGGCTGTTGCAATAAAAAATAAATGGAAAACAAATTACAAAATAATAAATTAGCAATGGTATAGGCCTATATTATAAATTATTATAATACATTTAAGTTGTTTGCCAAATCTGGGCTACTAACATCATAATGTTTAGTTTGGTTGATTACTTAACTAGGGATAACCGAGTCATTTGGGATTTCATTTGGATAATTCCTTTTCCGTACTGTGAAGACTAAATTCACCAGGCACGAGGAACCGTATTTAAATATCACGAATAACCAATTACCAGATCCGGGGGCGATTATTTTTTCCGTACGAAACATTTACATGAAACTCCACTCGGGCCGTCTCGGCTGAA
>NW_022728306.1:0-588 GCF_011630105.1 Anneissia japonica | reverse complement strand
ATGATGCAAAAACGGTTCTAGACAGTCGAATACAAAATGTTTTATTCGTGTATACATATACCACAGGTGGGCAAAGTGCGGCCGGCGAAAATAAATTAAAAACCCTATGTGTGACCCCAAAAAATAATCCGCTTAGTGGCCGCCATCTTGAAATTTAAAATGGCCACCAAAATATTGGATTTTTATCAATAATGTTCTTGATCTACTTGTTTATTATATGATGCAAAAACGCTTCTAGACAGTCTAATACAAAATGTTTTAATCGTGTATACATATACCACAGGTGGGCAAAGTGCGGCCCGCGAAAATAAATTAAAAACCCTATGTGTGCGGCCTGCCAAGCAACATTGGCTAGAAAACATCTTATTGTTTACGGCCAGACGCCGATTATGTCAAAAAAGTAACATTAAACTGAGAATAAATTGGTGTAAAAGCAGTGCTTTGAAGATTTTGGAAACTCAATGGAAACATCAAAGTTTGGGTGCATCTGCATGCAGTTTGAGTGCATTTAGCACTGTTTCTCTCATTATTTGATTAGTTATACCACAATGCTACGCAGCAACATTGATTCTATGTTACTTCATTATA
>NW_022728305.1:0-653 GCF_011630105.1 Anneissia japonica | reverse complement strand
ATGTTAATGATAATTGGGATAGCAAAGGACGTTGACGATAAATGATGGCAATGTTAATAATGTTAAGCTCTATCCACACTATCAAATTTTCTTTGACAAAAAAATGTGACAAGCCCATATATAGTAATGCTATGCCTATATATGGTCATGCTGTGATGTCATCATGCCCATATATGGGCATATCACACTTTTTTGTCACACTTTTTTTGATAGTGTAGACAAAGCTTTACAGCAAATGAACGTCTTGTAGGTGACCTATATATCTAAGTACATGCTCGAAATGTCTCGTTAAAAGGCATGAGTGAAGTATAAGAAAATATTAAATGGTTCCGTTAGGTTATTTTATACAGTAATTCTTAAACAACCAAGGTATAAGTAACTATGCTAGCCGTTTATCTGTTGAAAATTGTTAGCCTTGTTTGAATTTAGTACTGATAAATATTTTGCCTAGTATTTTTGTCCAGACTAAATGAGATATTATGAATCAAACATTTAAATGGTTGCTGAGAAAATTTAATTTTTACAGATATGATGAGTTACAGGTTATGATAATTGTTTTCGGTCATTTCCTTCTATTATATTTAACACAAACATGGCACTTAATTCTGAGTAGTTTAAAACCAGAACCACTCATCTGCGATTACAAACTGAGA
>NW_022728304.1:0-1400 GCF_011630105.1 Anneissia japonica | reverse complement strand
AATCACATCCTAATATTTACAACCTCTAACCAACGTCAGACCAACGGTTGTAACCAACCTCCATTTCAAACGTTTACCGACGTCAGGCCAACAACGTACTGTGACGTTGAGACAACGTCTACAATCACATCTAATATTTACAACCTCTAGCCAACGGTAGTACCCAACCATCTTTTAAGTAGTTTGCCGACGTCGGGCCAGTAGCAAATCGTGACGTTGTACCAACGTCCGTAGTCAGACTGAATATTTACGACGGCTTACCAACGTTGGGACGACATCGGAAAATCGACAAATATATTCATACGTTGGGCCAACGTGAAATTCCAATGTTGGTTAGACGTTACCTTTCCGACCAAATTTTGCAACCAAACACCAACGTCGTACCAACGTCAGATATCCGACCATGACGCTTACCGATGCTTGCCAACGTTTAAGGGTCGTGACAAATTGCGAGCCAGCGAGTCATGCGAGCCATGTGAGCCACGAATCGTCGATCCGAAAGTATGCAGCGCTGATAGAGATGTTGTTAAAATACAGATATACAGATACATACATACTGATATATTTATACATATGTACTGTATTTATTTATATATCTATCTATCTATTTATATATATATTTTATTTTATATATAATGTATATATTTATATATTTATTTATATATTTTTATATTTATATATATGTACTGTATTTATTTATATGTCTAATTATATATTCATATATAATTTTATATATACTGTATATATTTATATATATATTTATATATTTTTATATTTCTTTGTATATTTATATATACATATTGATATAAAATATATATATTTATTTGTATATTCATTTACATATATATGTACTGTATTTATTTATATGTCTAATTATATATTTATATATAATTTTATATATACTGTATATATTTATATATATATTTATATATTTTTATATTTCTTTGTATATTTATATATACATATTGATATAAAATATATATATTTATTTGTATATTCATTTAAATATATATGTACTGTATTTATTTATATGTCTAATTATATATTTATATATAATTTTATATATACTGTATATATTTATATATATATTTATATATTTTTATATTTCTTTGTATATTTATATATACATATTGATATAAAATATATATATTTATTTGTATATTCATTTATATATATATATAGTGTATTATTGCTTTATATTATATAATGTAATTATTTATATATTTATTTATATATTTATTTATATATTTGTATATTTTTTGTATATTTATTTATATATTTATTTGTATATGTATTTATATATATTTATATGTTTATAAACTTATTTATATAATTATTTAAAATTTTTCTATATATTGTTTGTATATTTACTTGTATATATATATATATATATATATTTA
>NW_022728303.1:565-1122 GCF_011630105.1 Anneissia japonica | reverse complement strand
TCATTCATATTTTCATTAATTCATTTTCATTTTTTTAGTTCATAGATTACTCTATGCATTAATTACGGTTGTAAAACACATATGTGTTTTATGATTAAAACTAAAAAATATTAATTTTTTGGAACAGTGGTGGATTTAAGGGCGAGCCCAGCTGGCCTGTTCTCCACCTAAAGTTTTCAAAATAACAAAAAATTTGGGAAAAAAGGAAAATTATACAGGGATACAAGGATAAAATATTGATATTAATAATAATTATATTAGTAATAATAAAACTATTAATAATAATAATAATAATAATAATAATAATAAAATATATTTAAATATATTTTGAAAGTGCTGAGAGTGCCATTTCCAATCATCTAGAGGTGCAATAATCATAAATTTTCTTGTCTCAGCCAAAACCGTGGTAGGGCTGATGTGTACAGACCCACAACATGTGGATTGGTCCCTCCCTGGGCCCCCTATATTTCAAATTTCTGGATCCGCTACTGAGTGGGTATGTAGGTTGTGCCTAGGCATGGCACTGCTAAGGTAGCATCTGATCTAACAAGGATTAT
>NW_022728303.1:0-519 GCF_011630105.1 Anneissia japonica | reverse complement strand
TATTTAATTTTAAAGAGGTGATGCCAAACAAGTATTTTTTTTATTTGGCCTAATTTAATTTAAGGTTTTTTCTCCAATATTTCAACATAGATGGTTATATATTATTATGCAGTAACCTTGGCCTTATGATGTTTTTGCGTACCTAGACCTACATCCCTACCAGCAATTTTCTTACAACAAATATGAGTTAGATTACTTCTCAGTGGAATCCTGCAAATTAAATACTAATCATGCCAATTTCATCCTCAATGTCCAGTACTCAAACTGCACTTTGTTTCAAACTACTTCACATTTTTCCAATTCATTTAAATTCAAATTCAATTAAAAAATACTTTATTATCCAAAGGGATATTCATTTGGCCATGGTATAATATATCAAACAATGTACAATGAATAAAATACATATAAAAAAAGTTTAAAAGAAAGTTTATACATGAAAAAAAAAATCATTTTTAAATCAGGGATTTAAACAATAAGTGTTAGGTTTGTTTTCTTTTATTAAATTATTTTAAAAAAATG
>NW_022728302.1:0-1715 GCF_011630105.1 Anneissia japonica | reverse complement strand
TGTAAAACACAGCAGAATAAAAGATGTTCATTACTGTACATAATTTACGTTATCAATAATAACAATAATAATAATAATAATAATAATAATAATAATAATAATAATAATAGTAATAATAACAATAATAATATCAATAATAGTAATAATAACAATTACAATAATTGTTAATATAATATATAATTTTAAGTATGTTTAATACTGTTAATATATTTAAAATAATTGTGAAATTGTGTAAGAAAGCATAGGCCTAATCCGCTTCAGCATTTGTTGAATTAAGCTTTTCAAGTTGGTTTGAATAATAGAACCAACACATTTTACCGGAGACTTGTGTTGCCGCAGGGAGGTGTGCAAAGGTGATTGAATGGACCTATACGGAGTGTCAATCAATTAACAACAGAACAATCGGACCAGGCCAGGAATACGCACGTGCCTAACACAAACACGAGTAATTTTTGGCGAGGGTGTTCCTCCCGCCTCCGCGCACCCCTAGATACGCCACTGTATATGGGAATACAACATATTTTTTTTATTTGATAGTCAACACAGAATTTTAGGCAGATTTCAGTATTTTAATATTATATAATAATAAGACCATTATAAGTATTTTTTTAATAATAATAATAATAATAATAATAATAATAATAATAATTATTATTATTATTATTATTATTATTATTATTATTATTATTATTATTATTATTATTATTATTTGGTATTTTTGTTATTGGTTTTGTTATATTTGTTACTGGTTTTGATTAATTACACACAAAAGGGAGCACGGGGAAAAATTGACCAGAATTGACATTGAGATTGGAAGGCAAGAATCTTAACATTCAACATCTACATAATAATATTTTAATCTCCTGTAATTTTCAAATTAGGCCAAAGTCATTTGCTATAATTTTAATGTTATAAGGTTAATAACTAAGATTTTCAAAAATCTTTAATGAAATCTAAATATAATTCAATCTAATTGTGTTATAATGCAAGATAAATGTACCCAATTGTATTCGAGTGGTACTTGTGCAAAACATCACTAAGTTGGTTTTATAAGAAAAATATCCAATAATGTTAATAAAAAGAATAAAGATGCTAAATATACTCTATACTGTATTCTGAAACACCACAAATAATATATGTGTTTATTATCAAGTAAAATCAAAGTTTATTTGCCTTTTGAACATGAGACACTTAACAGAAAATTCACTTCTTGGTAAACAATATTTGGACCATAGGAAGCAAAAAAAAAAAAAAAAATTGAACCCCGTAAGTAAAGCATGTAATAATGCTATAATATAATAGTAAAAATAAAAATAATAATCATAATTATCATCATAAAAATCATGATAATAATAAAAATCATAAAAATCAATAATTATTATTATTATCGTTATGTTCTTATTGTTAATAGGTAAATTGCGCAACCTTACGAAAACGATAACGAATACGTCATTATCATCATCGTCATTCGTGCCTAAAACATTCTTGACAATATACTGTACGAGCTGAATATGCATGAATCGCCTACGCTGTGAGAGATGAGCTACTGTAGCGGAAGGGTAAATTCAATGATGTAACGAATCATACACAACCTTGTAGATATCAACTGGAGGAATCATCTCACCAAACTAATACGCAAGTCCATGAGATTAGACTGGGTGCAGTAGGAAATTAGCGGGAAAAAAGTAAAGGAAAATTTATTTTTGGTTTTTCTG
>NW_022728301.1:281613-286652 GCF_011630105.1 Anneissia japonica | reverse complement strand
TCTTTGCCTTTGAAGACAAACCTATCATTCAAGATGTCGCGATTTTCGCGCCCCCTTAATTTTCCCCATCGTCATCTTATCGTGAAAATCGCGAAAATTAAGGGCGCGCGAAAATAATATAATACCAGGATTTATGGCAAGTCAAAAAGTCGACTAAAGTGGTTAGGCCTAACATCATAAAAAGTATCTGACCAAAAGCACTTACTACTACAAAAGCTAAAATTATTTTAATTAGTCTACTGATATTTATTCAAATAGACACAATAAGGTGGCCTACTTGTAGTTGGACGAATATTTGCGGCAGCGATGACGATGATGAGCAAGGATGATCGGCAAAACATTTCGTTCACTTCGCTGTTAATCGCACGACTGAGCGTCAATGATAATATAATACAATTGAAAATTTTGAGCTGCAACGCATGTTTTATTCCCTAATAACATATTATAATTAATGTAGTTTGATTACTCTGCATTATATAAGATCGATCGTGCTATAGTGTATATTAGTGAATGAAAACCACATCATATTCATTTCGTTTCTATGGTAAAGCGATTTGTTTTAGTACAAATTATACAATTGAACAATTTGGATCATACAATTCTCCATGCAATTAAAACCCCTCCAATTTAAGATCATCATCAATTAAAGACTACTTTTCTGCAGTCCTAAGTGAATGTCTACCTTTTATCTTAATAATACAGTATTATGTTTTCTAATTAAAGACCAAAGCTGCTAAAGACTCAAAAGTGGTCTTTAATTGGAGGTACCTGTATATAGATACGTGTTAATCAACCAAGAATTTGAATAGGCCTAATCAAACACTTACAATAGAAAAAACTATTTGCGAATACTCGAAATATATAGAATGATATGTTAAAACATAATTGTATATTGTTTCATTGTTTATACTTTTACTGACATGTGACGTCCAGCAATTTTTAATGCTGGTTTTATGTGTTTAAGTATTTTTTTATATATTTGTCATTGTAATCTTTTTTTGGTGTAAAGTAATATGATTCTTTAATGGTTTTATTTGTCCACCGTTTCATGTATTGAAAAATTGCAATATAGAGATTTGAATTGAATTGAATACTAATGCTATTGCTATCCATCTTTCTTATAAAGAATACTGGAAGGCTTTAAAAGGAAGATTTATCATTGAGTTTGGAATAGGGTTGTTTTCACGTCGATATACACTCATCGGCTAGTTAGATGAAGGAGGTATACCTCGGTTAGATGTCTACATCCAGCAATTTTTAGCATGCATTGTACAATCCATTTTTTACCATATTCTTTACAAGTATGCCTATCTAACCTGCTTTAACATTATTATTGGCTCATGTTTTTATTTATTTAAAATTCATTTGCAAAAGTCTTTCTAAATTATAGTTCGACTGGGCTTCACAGAATGATTGTTTAAAACAATAATAATAATAATAATAATAATGATAATAATAACAATAATAATGTTACATTTATGTAGCGCGTAATGCAAAAAGTTTCTATTCGCTTCACATAAAACCAAAAAGTGTTAAAAAAACGAGGTAAAACAAAAATGGCTCAACAAAAAGTCAAAATCTTCAAGGGGTCGCCATCCGACTCCACTCTAGCGTAATCCCGACCCTACCTAGGTGATACACCAGGGTGGATTCATAGGCGGTGATGGTCGTCCCCCACCCACCACCCTTACATGTTAAAGTGCTTTTAAATTTTGGCTGGCAAAAAAATGTACAGATGTTAAGTAAATAGTAAACAGCTTTTTTACTTACGGATGGGAGTCATTTATGAGAACAATTTTAAGGCTAATATTATTGTTGGCTTTAAGTCTCTCGACAGATGGGGGGGGGGGGTGGTAAAAAGACAGAAGACGGTCCCAAATTCATTTAAACTTGCGTTATTTATACAAGAGTTTCCTTCTTTCTGCACTCTCTCCTGAAAATATCTGGACCCACCACAGTACCTCACAGCAAAGTATTCAATATGTTAAGGTAAGTAGAACGTACCACTTGAGTGAGTGCGGCTGATATACACGGGCGTATGTTCACTAAATAATAATGGAATAACATTTATTATAAAATGACCATGTTAATCGCTAAAATAAGTCAATATGTGACGAATAAGGAATGTCTACAGACTATATCCATCACAACATTTTAATTTTATCATGTATTGTAAAATCTATTTGTTACCATATTCTTTACCAGAATGAATAGGCCTAGTATAGTATAGTATACCTGCTTTAACATTATAAACAAAATTATCATTGGCTCATGTTCTTAATTTAAAAAGTAATTTGACTGTTATTTGCAAATGTCTTTTTAAAATTACAGTTAAAGACGAAGCAGTATTCAATGCTTTAGAATATTCTGTTATGGCAATACTTGCAGCATTTGTCGACTGGGCTTCACAGAACGATGGTTGTCGACGTCCGGTCCTCCCACCACCCTTAACATGTTAGAGCAGGGGCGATTTGAGGGTGGAGGGGGGGGGGGGCTGGCCGGGCACTCTGCTGATGGTCATCGACATGATTCTATGGAGCACGTAACTGAGGCGCGCTCAAAGGATCATTGTTTTAATGACAGTAGGCTCAGAAAACCGGCGATAGTCTGCGATCAATCCGATTATAAAAATGAAGTACAGTACTTTGAAGTATTTTATATTAAGCAGCATCGATTTTGAGGGAAGTTAATAATATAGGAGAAAAGGAACCTGATTATTTTAATCATTTTGCTAAGGAAATATCAGCAGATGACATTTTATGACATTGTAAGTGGAATATGTAGCCTATAGACTGATCACGTTTTTTAATAATAAAAACGAAGTATTAAATGCTTTCGCCTCAAACTTGCAGTTAACGTGTTTTTTAGTTTGTACAAGGAGGTCATACATTGTCTGTTAATAGCTGTATTACATCTCTCAAGTTGATTGTACGTTTGCTGTCAGGAATTAATCTCTGTGTTATATCGAACGTACCGGTATGTTAGTACCGCACCAAGTGCGCTATGTCCTGTCGTTATGAAAAATCGATGGCATAAAAATTTGAAGAGAACCAAAGAATCTCTTGACTTTTCACCACCAGAGTGTGATCGGGAAATCCTTTTTTCCTGACGATTTCTCCGACGAAAGAGTAAATTCCCGCCGAAATATCCATGGATTGTCAAAACGTTTAGAAAAAGCAACTATTTACTGACTCCAACTTCGTGAGCATACACCTTTGTATCAGCCGCAATATCTCAAGTGCTCCTTCCACAGTAGTGCACTTTGAATATCGAGTTCTTGCGTGTGTTGCTTTTGTCCAATATTACTAGTGTAAAATCATTTTTACGGTCTTTTAATGGACATAAATAGGAAAGTACAATACATTCTCTAAGTATTCAAATGCACGTGTTGGGATTCAATCCCATCATCACGGCGTGCATTTCATAGGATAAAGCAACTAAATGATACTATATTTGTTCCAGATATGTGCACGCCCTAGACGGCAAATCGTCACAAACTTTTGGTTCTTACTCAAATTAGTATATTATTGCTATCTTTTCTCCGTATTCTAATTCCATGTCGCAATGTTGTTGGATTGTTATTGTTTGTTATCGTTGTTGTTTTCAGATAGTGCCCCTACTGAGTACCAGCTGACCTTCCAGGCACAGCTGGAACATTGAGGAATTAGTTTTAAATTCATTCCTCCATGCTTGGAACAAGGTATAAAAAAAAGTAAGATTTTTTAGGTCGGTAACTCAGTTAAGTACAAACGGTACAACTATTTGTATGTATTAGTCTTTATTTTTGTTTTCTCTGTCTTGTGCAATTCCGTATTAATTTTATTATGAATTATTATCAAACTTCCAATTTCATATATGTAAATTGCAATTAGTTCATCATGTTCGTATTATTCTAGTAGACTTCAGAATTTTTCCAGACAATTATTGTACTTAGGATTCATTTAGACTGTAGAATGATTTTTGTAAAATTTTAAAAATGTTGAGGATAAATTCAAAGATTGCAAATTGTAAACAATTTATATTGTTGATGGTGGCTATTTTCACGCAATTCAGACGGATTCTATTAGACTTCAGAATTTTCTAGACAATTATTGTACCTAGGATTCACTTAAGACTGTAGAATGATTTTTGTAGAATTTTAAAAATATTAAGGATAATTCAAAGATTGCAAATCGTAAACAATTTATAGAGTTGATGGTGGCTATTTTCACGCAATTGAAGAGTACGAGCAAGGTATGTTTCGTTAATTATTACTTTATTAGGTTCAAAGTAAAAAATTAAATGTAAAGTAAATATAATTTTGCAGCTAAATATTTAACAGTGAAACATTGGGCAAAGTGGCCTTCGAAATCACACAATGCAAATAAATTAAATCCAACAAACCAGGCAGGTTACTAACATATTTTTTTTATAATAAATCTAGGAAAACATATTTAATTCTCAGTTGCTAAAGACAACAATTATATTTTTTCAACAATTTTTCTTCTTATGTGCGACACACAGCATTAATAAAGTTGATATGAATGATACAGAACCTTCAGCCATAATCACTCATTAGTACAATATTTTTCTAAATTCCAACAAATTTAAATGTATGTTCTGTTTGTAAACACTTCTATGTTGCTAGGCAACTGAGAAATTACACAAGATGTACTATTATGTACATCGCTTATTGATGGCAACTGAAAGTACTTTTCTGGACGGTATCAAGATGTGAGTTCCGATTCTTTACTCTGTTGTTCTGAAGCTGCGGCTAGAAGTTGTTGTTCTCGTTGTCTTGCTCTTCGAGCTAGCACCACACTCATTGGATGTAATGGCAAAAAACCTGAATAGCCTGTCAAAGGTCAAAACAACAGCATTAACCATTGATATTATGAGAAATGAAAAGCATCCAAATATTAAATAACATGCACAGAATTAGCAATCAAAACAGACGCAAGATTCAGGTACTCTGCCCCTATAATGTACCTCAACCAGTAGCATATTTAGGCGACTTAAAATGGGTGGGGGGGGCCTGATGGGGGTGCAATGGTGAAGTG
>NW_022728301.1:262512-280941 GCF_011630105.1 Anneissia japonica | reverse complement strand
GTCTACCTACTGATTTATTCCTACGATGAGACATACGTGGATCCACATCAACAACACTGATTGAATATGTTCGTGTGAACCATCCTGAGCTCTGCTTACCAAAAATACGCGGTATTCGCGCGATAGTATTAGCATTTGCATACATGAAAACACTTTGGCGATGCTTTTGTTTTTTGTTTTTGTTTTACATTTACATCCAGCGTTAGGCCCACTGAATTGTTTAAATGCTTAAATAATTGAAAACATAAATTATGTGGATTAAATTCTCATATAATTTACAATGAAACTTTATAATTTACGGTATTTTATAAGATTATTTTTTTTAACAGAATAAAATAGGTAACATTATATTGGGGAAAAAAACCCAGATTTTACATCTATAGACGTAAGTTGATTTAATATGCTGAATCATTATTAATGGTATACGCCTATACCTATTATATATTTCTATAAATTAATCAACAAATATCTCATTAATCACACTCTCGCAAATAGGCCTCTTGAAGTATTATTGAAGTATTATTAATTCTTTATTAAAGCATTATTCGAGCCCCTTCATTATTATTATTATTATTATTATTATTTTATGTATTATTTATCATACATACTAACATTGAAAACATAAATTATGTGGATAAAATAAGATTATTTTTTAAAACAGCAGAATAAAAAAAAAAAAAAAAAAAAACAGGTTTTGCATAGACGCAAGTTGATTTAATATATGCTGATTCATCTCATTAATTAAACAATTTTTATTCATTTCGAGCACTGTTATTATTATATTATTATTATTATATTATTATTACTACTATTTTATTTTTAAATTTTTGTTGATTTATTTTTTGTTTTATGTATGGGCCTAGATATAGGCTATGTATATATTTAATAATTAGAAATAATTATAATTTAATTATAAAACATATATAATATAATGTTAACAATATTATAGGCTAGACCTAACCAATTATTGATACCATAATCTATAGATAAAAACATCCATTTGATAATTAAACAGCAGCTTTTCGAGTGGCAGTGCCGATAGAAAACTGCAGTGTTTTGGTAGTGCCGATAGAAAATCGGAGCTTTAATCGCACTGCGGCAATAATGCCGATAGAAAATAACAAGATATAATTGGCTTTTTTGGCAGTGCCGGTAGAAAACAGCAGCTTTTTTGGCACTGCGGCAGTGCCGATAGAAAACAGCAGCTTTTTGGCACTGCGGCAGTGCCGATAGAAAACAGCAGCTTTATTTCGCACTGCGGCAGTGCCGATAGCCTCAGCCTACACACACATGTTCTTCCGATCGATCCATTATTGAAGCGAGTGCAAAGGTCAGCGCACAGTAGTTTACCACCAGAGGGCGCTACTCTATTATTAATTATAATTTTTTTATGTGATTGTTAGGGTTTTCATTCTTTTGTACGTGAAAAACTGGGAAAATTAATCATAAAATGGTGTGTATTTCCTGTATATTGATACCTTTATTCCTTTGGGTGTGGCACCGGTTTCTTCAGCCTTATGTTGTGCCTTACTTACCAGCTAAACTACAAACATATTTAACATCTAAGGCTAAGCCTAAACCAGTTACAAATGGCAGTACAAAGACGACCATTGAAAGCGATACGACAGGGAAAGAAAATGTAAGTTTTGCCTGCCTATGATATCTAGCCTAGCCTAGGCCTAGCTAGACATAATTTTTCCATATTTCATTTATCATTGAATTTTTAATTGTATACTGTAGTTTACGGTGCCTCTAATTTTACAAGCCCTTTTGGGTTTCTTAAGGATATTGGATTTTTTTGGTGTGATACCAGGAACCAGGTGCATTGCTGTTGGTCTGGCCAGATGCGACAATCCCAACCTCCCTTGCCCTGGTGTGGTGGAGGGGGGGGGGGATGGAAAACCTTTTTATTTATAAATTTATTCCAATCCATCAAAGAATCATCGCCACTAACAGGCTGGTATAAAAATCTAGCTAAAATTACAAACATCATAGTACAATAATATGATAAAATATTACAAGATAAACACAAAAAAAAAATCTAAAATTGCTTCTAAATTGCGAAGTATGAGAGTTGTAAAAATTAAAAAACTGATATGAAAAATGTCAATATTAATTGTAGAAGAAATAGAATTAAATTGCATTTGAATCCTAGATTCCAATGCTGAGAAAAATAGATTATTTCAAGGTTTCTTTATTGCTGTTTCTGCAGTCTCGCCAGAGATTTCCATATCACTGATAAATGAATAAAAACTGATCAGTGTGAGTGTGACAGATTATTATGGCCTGTAATTAAATAATAACAAGATCTGCTTCTTCATTAAAAAATAACACATACAGTACAGGCCAAAGATACTAGAAATACAAGATAGAGTTCTCGCATTGTAAAAATGAGGCGGAAGTCGTGCCCAACGTAGGCGGCGCCCTTCTACATCTAGATGTGTATAAGAGACAGCTATCTTGTATTTCTAGTATCTTTGGTACAGGCCTACAAGATTTATGCAATACAATATTAAAAACAATGTCTATGTTTATGTAAAAGAGAGTTGCCGGATATAATATTTATTTATTTATTCTTTAACTCTTAGATAGAAATGGCAGGCTATAAAGGAAAATAAACTCCTATTCCCAATGGGATTCACCTACCATATACATATTTGGAACAAAATGAGATTTTGATTAAGCTAGGCTTTAACAATGATAAGGAAATACAGTAAAACAATTTCAAAGTTTCAGGACAATTGAGACCTACAACAGTATAAGACTACTGTATGCCAATTAACAAATCAAAAAAGCGACAAGATGATCATTGTGCGGGATGAAGAGCCTGAATTTTATAAGAGAGCACGGAAGAGGGAGGCTTTAAATGTACTTAGAGAAGTAAGCTGTCTGACATCGAGAGGAAGATTATTCCACAGACCAGTAATTCTAAAGAAGAATGAAAATTTGAAAGCCTTACAACGGGCAAATGGAACGGAAAGTGTTGGAAATTTGCGACACATATATGTATTATATTCAATGAAATAAAATATATACAGTATACTGTATACCTCTTTTACAATCATTATAAAAATGAATATTTTGTCATGCTCTGGATAAGATGTATAATTAAGAATTTTATCAAGTTGTTTAAAAATATGCTATGTTTGTGGTACTGTAGGTATTTACTGAATTATTTCTTAGCAGTTTTAATTATTCAGAACTTAATATTAAAACCAGCTGTTTTAATATACATTAAATGTTTAAATGTTCAGTTTCAATTTTGATTTATTTCACAAAGTCACATTCATATTCACATGTATGATTACAATAGAACATTTAAAGTATTTAAGTACAATAAATGAGAATATGAAAATGAGATGTAAGGAATCACATTGGAAGCAGAGCTGTGTAACACTTTTAGATGATAAGATAATTAATTCTTAACCAAAAAAAAAACACTTAATTTACTGTAGACCTAAGAAAAATTTTTAGAAGTAAAACTAATCCTGGTATTTCTGAGTCGAGGTTTCAGGGCCTGAATAAAGATTGCTAGTACAAGTGAAATGTTTTACTAGAATTACTCTGATCTTCTAGTCATTGAATGAAGTCAGACCGCTTTCAACGTCCTTGGATACACACTAACTCCAAAGGTCAAGGATAAACCCACTAAAGCCCTAACTAAGACTTACGTATTTTCAGGGGGTCTTTCTGGTGGTGAATTGAGCAGTACACCGGGAGACAATCCCCTACTCATTTCCGCAGAGTGTACTGTACTGCGTCGTTTAACATGCAAACAAACCAACGGCTTAAACGTCTCATCGGAATGACGGTGTGTTTTTAAAACTTACATTTCGGCCTTTCAGCTGAAACACAAAGAGAGGCAGCAATGGAAATTGAACAGGGGACCTAGAGTTCTCCACAGTTCAGTGCACACAGTGGTTACCACCAGTTTAGCTGACTGAGCTAGCTACTCTCTTTTCATTGTACTGTACTTATTATTGTGTATTATTTTGACGAATTGTAATAGGATGTCTTTTATGTTTTAGCCTGTTGATGTATCTGGAAACTAATTTACTGTTTTTTAATATTCTTGTAGGGCTGCAGAGATAATGTAGAAAATGTATGCAATGGAACAGTGCACACGATGTTAGAAACTGACAAGAAGAATGAATAATCCAATCATGAGAAGGGACAGAATGTATTTTGTAACACTATTGATGGACAAAGATAAAGTCCATTCTTGGATCCTGGTGACAACACCACACGATCAGACTGGTTTTGTTTCTTTACTCCAGCTTTGGAAAAATACATGTCACTTTTATTTGTAAAATGTTTCTTTTTAAAAGTTTATCACTATAATTATAATCATCAATTACAATTTTTAAAAAAAATTAAGAATATAAAACTTACAAAAAAGAGGTTACATGTAGTTAATATAATATAAAAGAAAATAAAAAACAATGTGAACATTAGATACTGTAAAGAGGGCGAGACAGGAAGAATATAGACTGAAAATATAGCTATGCTATGTACAGTATGTTTGGATTCATGTTACTGTAACACATTGTATAATTTAGAATAACAGCTATTCTTAATTACACTGTATGTTTGTACTGTATGTATGTGCACACCTACAGGCTACACAAGGCTAGGAATCAACTATTAGACTATTATTGTCTAGAGGACTAGGCTGCTTCATAATAAATCAAATACTGTATAATATTGTACTGCATACTTTACATGGTAAGGTATGATAATAATGTAAAAATAAAGGTTTTTTTGAAAGTGCTAGTGTAATAGTTCGGGAAAAGTAGAATATTTGGTATTGTGTGCAATGTTCAGTATTATAGTAGTTTAATCGTACTATTAAATATAGTGGAAGATAACGAAAATATATTTAGTTGTTAGTTTGAAGGCAAGTTTCTAATAATGTAAAAGCTTTTTTGTTATAGATACCTCAGGAAATGAATCATTGAATGTCATCATAATTAGTTTGTATGAATTTGAAAGTTAAAATTCACTACTGTACATTGCACAATACACTGCATGAAAGTAAGCTGCAAGAAATACAGTCTTTAAAGTGCTAAGTTTTCCCCTCATTTTGTATTGTTTGAATTTGGAATCCGCTACTGAGTCACCTTATTCTTCTTCTCTGACTAAACAAAGATATTAAATGGTAAATAGTATGAATAATATTTTATAAACACAGTTTGTGTTCTGTATAGTTGTGATTTCAGTCTACATTTGGTAGGTCAACTGTATAAGGATGAACTACAATTACAATATGGGTTACTAACAGCGTACTGTACTTTGTGACCTAGGTCATATATTAAGTACTGTATTAGTATAGGATCATTCTAATTTATTTTTCCATCACGAACCTTACAATTTAAAAAAATATAAATAGCATTATCAATCTAATAAACAAGAAAGTAAAAGTGTCATGTTTTGCGTCAATACTCGTTTGTATCTTATGACTAAATCTACGTTCACCCCAAGCGCAGAAACCAGGCTGAGGTCCTGTCCGGATCCGGGCTTGGTGTGAACTATGCTTAAAGCCTTGATTCAATAAAAATCCCTACACGCATCGCCAACTCTGTTGGCGACGCTGATTGGTCAGTTGAATCAGCGTTCCCGATTGCATCGGGCGCGAGTAGCGTGTAGCGATTCTATTGAAACCAGGCATAAGACAGAAAAAGAGGAGTACGGTGTTTGTGTTGTTTGTAAGGTACGCGTCACAGATTGAGGATTGCAGCATACGTTTTAACAGTACAGTATTGTATATATTAAAATTTTAAAAATCCGTATTCAGATATAACACATTTTCCTTCTAAAATCATATCAATCTATAGTTCCTTGATATTGTAAATGAGGGTTGAAAAATTTTAACAAAAACGTATATTTTCTTATAAAAATGGATTACTGTAGGTGGACAATAGCCCTATATTATGAAATAATACAATACAAGATCTAATATTCAATATAAATATGTAAAACGAAGTCTTGAAATATACAATTCATATAACATGAGAAAGACAAAAAAATATCAATAAAAACAGTAAAATAATCGAAATACTATATTCTCACATAACAAAAAATCTTGGTAGAATCTACCTATCTCAATAGACATGAAATGACAAACTTGAACCACGGGCTGAACCAACAATGTGTCGACTATGTTTTTAATAAAATGAGTCATAATGCAACTACGACGATTCGTGAGGCCCGTGGGCGAGAAAATCTTGGGGGCCTTGTATATCAGCAATGTATTTTCGCTCATCACAAAGTGACTGGGAAGAGTACCGTAATCTTCCTAGACATAAATGCTCTGTGGATAGGCCTATACAAATTATTTTATTTAAATCATAATGTCTTGTATTGTGAGGTGTTATGGTGTGGTTACAATGTTAAAAAACATGAAGTCTTTACAAGTTTGCTATAATAATGGTTTTAGGATGATATGAAAACGTCCAAGACGATGCAGTGCTATAGTGAAATGTTTGTTTCAAATAATGTACTTTCATTCTATGAATATCTCAGGAAATCTGTGTACAGTTGTAAGACTAGAATTGATAAGAGTTGCAATAGCTTTATCAAATGGGTTTCTTCTAAAATGATATGTGATTCAAAATTGAACTTGAAGTGGAATCATTTGTTGTTAAAAGCACAGTAGATATTTGATTGTCGAAACATCGTGCATTGTCTTTAATTTGATTGATTGGTTGATTAATTAATTAATTAGTTGGTTGATTGAGTGATTAGTTAAATAATTAACTTTTTCAGGCCCATATTATTTATTTACTGTATTGTTTTTATGCTCTTTGGTGCTGGGCCTTGTTATTCTTGTGATTGTTATCTATGGAAGGAAACTCATGCGAAATAACAGTTGAATTGAAATTGTTAAAGCTGAAGAGTATTTAATTATTAGACAATGTCAAAAAATATTGTGAGACTAATTAACAATATAAGTGTAATCAATTAATATTTTGCACACACATTTTTAATTTGAATAGTAGGTGCATAGTCGTCATTTGCGTACGTGTATTTCTCTATCGTGCATAAGTTACATAGTTACTTTCTCCATAATAATTGACTACGACATTTGGATCACTTCTTCTGGTCGTCTAACTCATAGTTAGTCTTGAAAATAACAATATTATAAAGACGATTAAGTACTGTATAACCAATTGATTGATTGTTTTGATAAGCATATATAGGCCTACCACGAATTATGAAAACAGGATACTATTACAGTATGCAAATCTGAATCAAAATAATATTTCTTTATGGTCCAATGTAGAAGGCCTATATATACATTGTTTTAATCGATTTTAACATTTTTTTGTATAATAATAGGCCTACTATAGTGGATTAGGCGGAGGCGGATTTTGTTAGGGTGGGTGGTGGGGATGCAGCCGACCCAGGCTCCCACCACCCACCGTATTGCGAACAGTGGCGTATTAAAGTGTTGGAAAATAGGCCTAAGAGGTGCCCTGTGGCCTCGGGGCTTTTTTGGACTTGGCCCCAGAAGGCACGTCGGCCCCGCACAACTGATCAATGCTCCATAGTAAACTGCTGGGCAGGGTGGGGGAGGAGGGGACCGCGAATGCAAAACTGTTGGAAACCACCTTTTTAAGTAAATTGACGTATGTAGAAGGGAAAGGTTATAAAAAACATGAGCCAATCACTACAAAACAACGTGTCTATAACCATAATAGCCTTATATGAATGAGAACTAAGAAAACTGTTATAGTATAGAGAATATAGTGTTCTATTTTTTCTATGGTTATAGCAAACACGAACCAATCATTCTAAACAACATGTAAACGTGTAAAGTATTGATTGATAGGCTTTTGATTTAATAAATAATATTTTAATAAATAAATGCTTTAACAAAGATGTTTTACGATTGTTTCAGGTATTAGTATTAGTGCTTCGGAATAATGTAAGAGTCATCGCTACTGGCATTTGAAATGTTATAGAATTCGTTGTCATAGTGTCCTGACCATGGAACTAATAATAATAATAATAATAATAATAATAATAATAATAATAATAATAATAATAATAATAATAATAATAATAATAATAATAATAAGATTTATTAAGCACACATCTCCATACTCTATAAAAGACTAAAAAAATGCCTCCCCTTTGTCAGGTAGGCCTATTTCAGTTTATAACGCAAGTGTATGTGACAATGTCAATATATTTTATATTCAAATTTCTGAATATATTGTTATACGACAATAAGACACTTTCTATTCGGTACAGCGCCTCCACAGTATTAGCGACTAAAGAAATTTCCGAGTAATGTAAGGCCGTGAAGCCAAGAACATTTGCTTTGTTGGCTAATGGGTTGTCCAAGTTATGTAAATTTCTATGTTAAGTTATCATCATTGTTATAAATATTACTATGTAAGTGTTTGTCTTTTTTGTTGACACGTTAGGATTTCCCGTGATAATGATTTTTTGTTTGCTGTATTCCTCCGGACGAGCATGTGACTTTTCTCGGTTCATGTTATTCGTTGTGTTTCTGTGCTTTTCCGGAATAAATGAATGAATGAATTTTCTCGTTTTGGACTTAACAAATGGCTTGTTTAGTTCCGATTTGAGTAACCAAAAAGGAAAAAAAAAAAGAAGAAATACCGGTAATAATTATAATATTGCTGATTTTAGACTTTTACGATGAAGCTACCGTAGTCTTGCAAAAATTCAGTTATAAGTAAGTCCATACCAAAAACGTATATTTTCTTATAAAAATGGATAACTGTAGGTCGACAATAGCGCCTATATTATGAAATAATACAATACAAGATCTAAGATTCAATATAAATTTATGTTGTAAAACGAAGTCTTGACATATACAATTCATATAAAATGAAAAAGACAACAAATATCAATAAAAACAGTAAAATAATCGAAATACTACATAATGTCTTGTATTGTGCCGTGTTATGGTGTGATTACAATGTTAAAAAACATGAAGCCTTTACAAGTTTGCTATAATAATGCTTTTAGGATGATATGAAAACGTCCAAGACGATGCAGTGCTAGTGAAATGTTTGTTTCAAATAATGTACCTTCATTCTATGAATATCTCAGGAAATCTGTGTACAGTTGTAAGACTAGAATTGATAAGAGTTGCAATAGCCTTATCAAATGGGTTTCTTCTAAAATGATATGTGATTCAAAATTGAACGTGAAGTGGAATCATTTGTTGTTAAAAGCCCAGTAGTAGATATTTAATTGTAGAAACATCGTGCATTGTCTTTAATTTGATTGATCGGTTGACTAATTGATTAATTAGTTGGTTGATTGAGTGATTAGTTAAATAAATTTCTTTATGGTCCAATGTAGAAGGCCTATATATACAGTACATTGTTTTAATCAATTTTAACAATTTTTTTTTTGTATTTAATAATAGGCCTACTATAGTGGATTAGGCGGAGGCGGATTTTGTTAGGGTGGGTGGTGAGGATGCAGCCGACTCAGGCTCCCACCACCACCCACCGTATTGCGAACAGCGGCGTATTAAAGTGGTGGAAAATAGGCCTCGGGGCTTTTTTGGACTTCGCACCAGAAGGCACGCCGGTGCCGCACAAGTGATCAATGCTCCATAGTAAACTGCTGGGCAGAGTGGGGGAGGGGGTCCGCGAATGCAAAACTGTTGGAAACCACCTTTTTAAGTAAATTGACGTATGTAGAAGGGAAAGGTTATAAAAAACATGAGCCAATCACAACAAAACAACGTGTCTATAACCATAATAGCCTTATATGAGTAAGAACTAAGAAAACGGTTATAGTATAGAGAATATAGTGTTCTATTTTTTCTATGGTTATAGTAAACACGAACCAATCATTCTAAACAACATGTAAAAATGGAAAGTATTGATTGATAGGCTTTTGATTTTTAAAAAAAAGGGGGGGGGGGGAAAGGGGGGGGGGGGGAAAGAGACAAAATGATTGAAGCGGTTTATTTTAATAAATAAATGCTTTAACAAAGATGTTTTACGTTCGTTTCAGGTATTAGTATTAGTGCTTCGGAATAATGTAAGAGTCATCGCTACTGGCATTTGAAATGTTACAGAATTCGTTGTCATAGTGTCATGACCATGGAACTACTCTATACAAGACTTTTAAAAAATGCCTCCCCTTTGTCAGGTAGGCTTATTACAGTTTATAACTCAAGTGTATGTGACAATGTCAATTTATTTTATATTCAAATTTCTGAATATATTGTTATACAACAATAAGACACTTTCTATTCGGTACAGCGCCTCCACAGTATTAGCGACTAAAGAAATTTCCGAGTAATGTAAGGCCGTGAAGCCAAGAACATTTGCTTTGTTGGCTAATGGGTTGTCCAAGTTATGTAAATTTCTATGTTAAGTTATCATTGTTATAAATATTACTATGTAAGTGTTTGTCTTTTTTGTTGACACGTTAGGATTTCCCGTGATAGTGATTTTTTGTTTGCTGTATTCCTCCGGACGAGCATGTGGCTTTTCTCGGTTCATGTTAATTATTGTGTTTCTGTGCTTTTCCGGAATAAAATGAATGAATGAATTTTCTCGTTTTGGACTTAACAAATGGCTTGTTTAGTTCCGATTTGAGTAACCAAAAAGAAAAAAAATAATAATTATAATATTGCTGATTTTAGACTTTTACGATGAAGCTACCGTAGTCTTGCAAAAATTCAGTTATAAGTCCATACCAGGCTGAACTTCCTAATAACATTGCTGTTGACGATAAACTTCAAAAACGTAATATTTTAAAGAAAACCTAGGCTATCCCTTACACATTCACCATACATATATTAATAGACTCTAAAATCATCTCCCCCCCCTCCCCTCACCAGGGACCTTGAACCCCCCAAAAAATCATGAATCCCATTTTAGCGAAACCCAGTTTTTTTGCCATAAAACTAAAATATTAATGTAACAACAGCATAAATTCACGATGGAGCATGCACGTGTTTACCATGACTGCATCTGTACGGTGGTGGCGCCAGGCCAGAATTGCGAGTCTTTCCAACAATGGGATGCGATATACATAGCGGCTTATTGTAGTTTTGATTCTTTTTGTCTTATTATGTAAATCAAACTTGGTTAACAATTCGGCTATCAGCAAAAAAAAAAAAAAAATTAAAATTAAATAGGTCTATCAGATAAAATGTCTTATAAGCATATTTATAATAATTTTATTTAAGATAATTTAGGCCTAGGGCCTATATATGAATAAATTAACAATAATCTATAATTATACACACGCCAGTGGTGGCTCCAGAAACTTGTCGACAGGAGTTCGAACAAGTCCGACAGGGATTCCGAATCAAGGGGCCGAGCCTTGGTCAAGGTCCAGGCATAAAAATCCCTGATTTCGCGGGGACAGTTTCTTTTAGGACTTTTTAGGACAAGGGATTAAGAGTACACTTTATTAGGGATTGGCAATCAAAATGACGTTATTTGGATAGGAACATTCTAATTTTAATTGATAACCATGCCTTCAAGTCCCACAGCACTGTTGTTTTCAAGTATTTTGCCTTTTTATTTACCGTGTATTATTGAGAATGGTTTTTGGGGAGGGGCACTTAATCGAGCGAGGCGTTTTACTTTTTTTGTGTAAAATGTATACGCATAATAAGAAACGCCCCTTACTTTCACTGCACACAAATTTAACCGAAAAAAATATGTTATTGCGTGATCATAAAAAAAAAACTTATTAATCCCAAACAGGTTAAAAAAAAAAAAGGAATTCTACTGGAGAGAACATTAATAGAATGTGTTGAGAATGTTGTTGCTTCCAATAGATTTTTTTACCGTCATTTAGGGGGCTTTTTTTTTAGCTGAACTTCCACGACCATTATCTTTATCCTTTTATTGACCTGCATTCGCCTTTTTTACCCTCCCATAACTGTTTACTCCCGTAAATTCACTGATGTTGTTGATCCCTGTCTTCCTCTGTCTCAATCAACTCTTTCTCCTCTTTATAAGCTTCAAAGACGTTAGTAGTGCATACCTTAAGCCTCTAATTATGCTCTGCGAATTTTAGTTTCCCTTTTCAGATATTCTTCAGGCTTAATCACATAATTTTAAATTTGCCTATCTTAAAATATAAGCCTATGTCAGCATGAAAATTATTTGGCAAGTTCGCGAATGATTCGCCAAGCGGTAAATTGTGTAATATAGGCCAATATATTCTACCTAAATGATATGAATAGGCCTACAGCCGTAACATTTCATGTTTTGTTGTTCATTTATCTTAATCATTTGTACATTTGCATTGCATTGTTAATTCCCTAGTTTCCCATTAGGATTGTTGTGAGTTTTTTTATATACCTAATTAACAAAAAATCGTTGATGATTGAAAACACATTAACATTTTGTTAGAATATAGAATACAGTAATAATAACAGTTTGGATATAGACATCAGCTAATTTAGATAGGTATATTGAACAATTAAATCGCTTTATAGCAGATTGTGCTGCCAATAGTCTGGGGTTAAGTTAAGTTATTGTGTTATGACTTTCTCCTTCTTAAAACGAGGATTGCTGGTTCGATTCCCACAAGAGACTTTTTTAAGGAACTTTCGTTGATGAACTATGTTTGATACAATTTTATACCAATCTACTGTTACAGTAGAATGTTCGTGAGTTTCACCACGTTAATTTCTATAAACCTCTCAGCCTGAATGTAGTGTGTAAACAAGAAAGTAGATTTGACGTGAGATTTTACACTTCCCCGTTCCACCAACTATTTCTATTGCCTACTGCAAGCACTTTCTTTGACGCGAGACACGTAGGCCTATATATTATTATGATCGCTTATAGTGTTGCTTAAACCTACAATATTAGTTTGAGGCATCTAACGGTTCACCATCTCCACAATTAGTTGTCGGTTCAACTTGTTAGATAATTTCATTGGCGGATCTGAGGGAGTCAGGGGGTCCTGACACCCCCCCCCCGGGAAATTTTTTTTTTAATAGACCTAGGCCTACCTTTTCATGACCCGTGAGCTGAAATTGTTTTTCTTACAATGGAAAAATTAGAAGTCGGGAAGCTTTTTTCCCTCATCTAGGAATCCCCGATCCCCTTTCTGTTTGAGGTTCATGATTCACGGAAAAAAAGAATAGTATGCAACTACTATTTTTCTGTATGTATTCGGTACACACATAATAGGCCTATTTACTGTAATAAGAATGAGAAAAAATTACAGGTGGGTGGGGAGGGGGTCCAGCCATAAAAATAATGAGAAAAAAAGAAAATTCGGCTCAAATTTTGAGTCTAAGAGTGCCATTTCAGGCTATCTAGTGGTCCCATAAATAATCATAAATATTCTTACCTCAGCCGCAACCATGGTGGGTCTGAGGTAGTTAGGCCCTCCATCTGTGGAAGTCCCTTTCCGGACCCCTCTATTTCAAATTCCTTGATCCGCCACTGCGTTGTCAAGAGGGAACCTTGAATTTTGAAGAACTTGAAAGTCATTAAAAGACAACTCAGAAGTCAGGAAAGCTCATTTCTCCCGTCATCTAGGAATCAACATTTTTCCTGGAGAGAACCCCGATCTCCTGTTTTCTTTGGGTTCATCGATTCATGGAAAAAGGAATACGTGTACGTGTATCTACTTTTTATGTATATATACACACATAATAGGCCTATTTACTGTATAAAAGTATGAGAAAGTTTCCTGACCGTTTTCAAGAGGGGGAAACCTTAAATTTTAAATAAAGTACTTAAGGTCATTAAAAGACATTAGAAGTCGGGAAAGCTCATTTCCCGCCATCCAGGAATCGAAGCTTCCCAGGGGAGAACACACGATCCCTTTCTCTCTGAGGTTTAGCTATTCATGGAAAAAAGGATACCGTACTCGCGTGAATAAACGCCCGAGCGCTTAAAATAATTATTGTACTTTTTGAGGGGTGCTTATTCAAACAGGGCGCTTATTCAAATGGGGCGCTTATGAAAACAGAGTGGAAATTGAAGGGGCGCTTATGGAAATATATGAATATTCAAGGGGCACTTTTTGAAAGAAAAAACATTGTATAAGGACATCTGGAAACCTAAAATTACGAATGGTTGTCGTGCAGAAAAGAACTTGTACAGAGAGCATGGCTCCTGAGAAGAATGCCAGTTTCAACAGCAGATGAAATTAGTGGTGGTGGTGTACATGCTTGTTAACCATCTGCCAAATGAGATAATTAGCAGGATCATTGCAGGGCTTCTTGTAAAATTAAAAAGTGCTAATTAAAGTTGTAAGTTGTCGGAAAAAGGAAAAGACAAAAGACTAGAAAAATACACCCCCCTTTCCTAAATTTGAACCCAGATCCGCCCCTGTTATTTGTTGTCAAAAGATATTACAAAAATTTTAAGGTGGTCACTTAATCGTAAGAAAAATCCAGAAGTCAATAAGTGGTCGCTGTCGATTATGGGAGATGGGTACCTTAGGAGACCGGGTATCAAATTCACTGATTAGATAGAAAGAACAAACGAGACCACAATAATCGCTTACAGGAGGTGATATTATGCCTAGACCAGGTAGGGAAGAGTTAATTTACACTCTTCCCCGATTAAAACTGTAATAAATATACAGTGTTTTCATTTGCTACCTCGGTTAACGAGGCAGTTACCATGATGGTAACACATGAGTTTTTTTATATTTTAACTTTAATTTTTACTCTATGCACAACATTCCAAATTTATAGATGACATGCAGTGTGGGCCGGATCTAAGGCGAGGGTCACTCGGTTACTCTGTAAATCATAATAAAAGGAAAACGAGAAGCAGAGAGTACATCGAAAAGGAACTGAAAAGAAAAAGAGGACAAAGGAGAGAAAACAGACAAGGATGGAAACATGAACGAGGTTCACAAGGACAAGAGGACAGAACATCAAAAAGAGGGCATGGGAGGAAGGAAGAGCAAAGGAGGACCCTCTACACCCGCAGGTTTGCCTCCTGAGGGGACCCATTGAAAATAAAAAGTGGATAAAAACAAATTTCAAAGCAGACAAAACTTTAGGAGCGTTCTGAGAAAGCCGTGAAAGAAAAAAACAAAATAAAAAACAAAAAAACAAATAAATAAAAAATGAATTAATTAATTTTAAAAATTCCATATATAATTTTTGGTTTAAATTATTTTTTTTTTTTGAAAAATTAATTTAGGCCTATTGTTTTTATTATTATATTTTATGGAAAAAAAATCTTTTTGAAATGCCTTGTACATGGGGACCTAACATCCAGAGCTTTAATATAAGTAGGCATGCTATTCCAGGGAATAATACTATTATGAAAAAAAGAGGATGAAATATGGATTTTTATGGAGAAGTTGAAAATCGAAAATACTTCTCCGGGTTTATACTGTTGTCTATATGAAAAGTTCTAAAGCATATCGTACGGAGGAGATTCACCGTGAACAATGTTAAAAATATGATTAAGTTGAAGCTGATTAACTCTATTTTCAATGGTAAGAAATCCAGCAAATTTGAAATCAAATGGTGTGAGATGATACCGTGATCCTTATTTTAGGCTCGTTGGAGTGAATAGGTAAAAATGGCCCAGGTAAAAACGGCCCCAGTAAAAATCCCCTTAACCCCCTCTGTCTGCGCCATGTGCAGGTGTGTGTGTATGGGGTGGGGAGGGGCAGGGTGTGATTGTGTGTGTGTATCTCCAAAAATCTTCTTTCAGCCGAACGAAAATTATTTATTACCTTACATCCAACAGGAATAACCACAGTAATTTTGGACTAAAAAGCTAAACTTAAGAGACGTTTATTAGAGTTAAGATTATGGTTAAAATATAAAAATCCAAATATTGCACTGTGTCGAAATGAATTGCCATGTTAACTGGTCCAAAGTACCGGTAATATTAGTTATCACAATAATTTTATGCATTGAATTAGTTATTGCAGTAAATACGTAAAAGCTTTATTAAATACTTGGTAAAGTACTCTTAAAGTTTACCTGTTATAGCCATTATACAATTTTTATATTGATGATTCATTAAATTAATAAACATTAAGTAAGTAAGTAAATTCGTTTTTGGTTTTCTCATATACCAAATACGAAAATAGTACAAAAAGTAGAGTGCGAGAAAAAAAAAACATATCAAAATCACTGATTGCTCCAAAGTGGTCTAATTTTTCAACTAGTGTAGGCTATAGAACACAAATAAGCCTACTTAATACTAATCAATCTTCCCTCTTTCACTAGAATGTCGTCACAAATTTTGTTAAACATGGATGACAATTGTCAACGCATGAAATGTAAAAAACAATGTGTTGAAGCATAATTATTATTAATTAAACTCTTTCAATATTTCTATTTTATTTATGCACTAATATTAATTCGATAATCGATATATGTGTATAGTTATATACATTGTTTAGATTATGCAGCTTTTAACATTATGTTATTGACATTACCGTGCAATTAACCAAAAGGCAGATATTTTTAAATCAAAAATACCTTGTGGATCTTGAGACTGAACGTTCAAGAAAAGCGTATTTAATCATGGACAATATTTAAAAAATCAAATAGATAAAGAAGAATTTAAAATACAACTTTGTTGTTGTTGTGTAGTTTTTCGATAAGTTTATTAACTACGATAAGTACGTTATTTTGGAATAACGTAATTTTCTATTCATTAAAATAAATTACTTTGCTATAACGTTCAGGATCACCAATTATGCCCTTTTCAATCTGACATCCAGCATCATCAAGATGAAATCCACGGCACTCCTTCTGTCGCAGACATCGTAGGGCGCATCTTATGTACAAAGCATTTGCAGTGACTGCGCGAGGCTCAGCAGATTGGAAATACAGTAGGCCTAGAATTAGAAAAGAAAAAAAAAACAACGAAGATTATAATAATATACGGTAGTAATAAAGTCTGTCGCACTTTGAAATAACTTATTTAATTATAAATTATAACTTTTAATTTAATGGATAAAAAAATATTGTAGAATGTTGAATATTATGGATGTAATACAAGGTCAAGGGCATACACAAGTTTTACTTTACTTACTGTCGCACTTTATTATTACAAAGTGTGACAGGGGGTTATTACAAAGTGCGAAAGCTTGATTGTTACAAAGTGCGACAACAGTTATTACAAAGTGCGACAGGTTATTACAAAGTGTGACAACTTTGTTATAAAGTGCGACAAGTATTACAAATTGTGACGATTATTACAAAGTGTGACAGTACAGGGACCATGGGGTTGCTCTTGAATGATTGTGTACGATCAGGCAAGGATCATGTTTTGCATGATAAACCACAGATATGACTGCCCAAATTGTGGCTGTCGCAAGAGAATTAATTTGGCTCTTGAATTTAGATCTTAATTCTTAATAGGCCTAATATATCACAAAGGTTAGGTGGTACGGAAAAAAACAGACCTAAGACGTCCTGCGCTCTGTAAGATGGGCATATGTTTCTGAATTATAGCCATGGGCGGATCCAGAGATGTCCAAAAGGTGGTTCGAAAGTGGGGCCGATCGAGACACACTACCCTAATGGGTATCCGGGGGCATGCCCCTCGATTTTTTTTTGGTTTTCAGACGCCCTAAAATAATCTCTGAGGCGATTGGCGATCAATTATTCCTTTTTCTTTTTTTTACTTCCTAAACCTTTCTCTTCCCCCTCTTTAGGGATACATCAAATAATGAGTCCAAACCCAACATTCGCTATTTTAAGTTACCGTATATTGGACCATTTAGCAACTGTTAATTCTAAAATTACCTCGTTAACTAAAGACTTTTGTACTGAATTAGATATCAAGTTAGTTTTTACATCATTCAAAATTAAATGTTTGTTTTCTGCTAAGGATCCTCTTCTCGTTGATGTTCGTTCGGGCGTAATAGGCTCTACAGATTTACTTGCGGAAACTGTAACGCTTCTTATATCGGCGAAACTGGTCGCTATTTTAAAACGCGCCTTAACGAACATCTAAAAACGGACAAAGGTTTACATATTTTTAAACACTTAAATAGTTCCCATAAATGTAAGGACGTTTTCAAAATAATATGTTCTGACAATACCTCTATCAACGGAAAATCAAGAAGCATTGCATATGCATTGGGAGCGGCCCTCCCCTAATAGACTACAACATGTAAATTTAACTCTGTCATTCTGATTCATTTGCTCATATTTTACTCATGCATTTCTTCTCCAGTACCGATATGTTTCAATTCCTTTAACATGAATGCTCCGCTTCCCATTTGGTCTTATGTAGGCCTATTTTTTCATCTTTATTTATGCATTTTTTGATACGTTTCAGTTCGCCATTTTTTCACACTTATAAATACTTCTAAGTGAGTATAAGTATTGTTGCACCGAAGGTGGTAGTTGAACTGTTGAAAATGTTTGTAGCAATTTTTATAATAAAAATAATAATTAAACAGTTAGGCTCAGCTTAAATGATACCATTGAAATCCGTTGTGATTTTATTC
>NW_022728301.1:245517-262322 GCF_011630105.1 Anneissia japonica | reverse complement strand
AGTAGGCCTATTATTATTAATAGTTTAGTTTGTATTAGGCCTATTTGGTCAAAATTTATATAAAGTTATATAAATGTATTGTTTTAGTATGAAATGAAGAAATAGAATGAAGGAAGAATACCAAAAATTATATAATAATGATAATCGCTCATTATTACATTTTAAAGTTTGTAGTAAATTTTAGGCACTAGTGCAAAAAATGTACTATTCACCTCCACTAGTTAGTCGAGGTGCCGAGCCTCTCACGTTTCAAATTCGACATCGAATTGAGACCTTACGTGACTTCCAAAATATCTTTTTAGAAATTTATAATATCAGTAAAGTTTTATAAAAACAAAGAAGTTAAATTGAAAATAGTTGCCTATTATAGCACCGTATTTGATCCAATTGTTTGTACGGACTTAATAACAATAATATCAGGGCACGAAGCCCCTGTATGTTTCTTTATGAACAATAGTTTAAATATCACTATTAGAACGTGTTAGCGCGTGATATAAACAAATTAATCTTCACATGGAACATACTTTATGTGTAACACACGAAGACATGGATCCAAACGCAAATTGCTGTCGGAAACGATGTCTGCATTGTATCTGACAGATAAATGAGCCTAAACCGAGACTCAATGGTGATGAAAACTACTGAGAAGAATGGTCAGATCATGGTCCTACTATAGCCTACATAGGAGCTTGGGCCCACTAACAGTGATTGGTTCCTTCTAAATATAAACTTTCTTAGTCATATAGATGCCCTCTAAAGAACCCATTGGGGTCTTAACTTTTTTTAAATTTAGAACATACTCACCTTCACCACCCCTTTCCTATTACGGTGCATTGGCACCTCGTGTAGGCCTTTCGGCACGGTATCCGGGCAACACCCAATAACGCATCCTGCGTTGGCCCCTGAACCTGAGGCCAGGTATTCATGTTTAAATAAAATTGTCTAGTGTACAGTAATTTTTAAAGAATGTTAAGTGTACCTATTCTTTTTCCAATTAATGTTTGTGTACAACCGTATATTTATATATAAAATTGACTTACCAAATACTCCATAAATTAAACTGAAAGTCACACAGAGATAAGTCGGGTATAACATGGTCTATCAGAGTATGACGCAATTCCAGGTTATAAATAGACTAGTTAGTAAATAGTTATAGTTAGTAGAGGTTCACGATTTGCACAACACACTCTCTGTAATGAGTAAATGTAATTGACATATGAATTCAGTTTTTCGAAAGATCAACCCCTAATTAAATTATCGATTCAGATATTTGAGTACAGGTGCTATTGGTTAAAATATAAATAGCCCTAAGTACTTGTGGTTTCCAAGATCATATATTCAGTTTTATTGGGATTAAAACGAGTATTATTTTGTAATGCTTATTAGTATAATTGACAAGTTTTTGGAGGCCAGCACTATTATTAGTTATCAATCGTTATTATTATTATTATTATTATTATTATTATTATTATTATTATTATTATTATTATTATTATTATTATTATTACTATCATTATTATTATTATTATTATTATTATAATTATCAATAAAAAAAAAATCTTCTCTGTAAAATAATGACATGCTCAAACTTCTTACAAACAAAACAAAATTGCATATAAAAATATACCTAATACATTATTATGTTTCTTTAAATATTAGTTCCATACTACAATACTTTTATAAATTAACAACCTATGCTTTAAATACTAACAACAGTAATTATGACTTAATAATATCGGTGTTCAATCAATTTAGCACTAAACTATAAAAACAAAAACCGGTACCAACTGTTATAAAGCAGAAGCAGAGGGATAAGCAGTCAGATACTGTATTCAATACCAAATGTATCGCCGACAATCTGAAACATTTTAAATGGAAAATACTTTATATTATACTGATTTTTAAAATATAACCCCTAGGCGCCTAAATCTACATTAAGCTGATTTACCAAATACCAATTAAACTGAATGTCGAATAGCAATTAGTAGGTATTAATCAGGAAAACCGTATACTGGATTTGTGATTTCGCTATTGTCTACACACCGTGCACATATTTTTTCTATTCTTGATAAAAAATAATTGTATTTTTTAGTGGGTTGAACAATTTAGTAATCGAATATTACATTATCAAACCCTACTCTGTAGAGATAATTATTAACAATACAAAAGAACTATATGAAATAATATTTATTATTAAGTTAGAATATGGATTAATAATTAGGCGTTAGTTATTTAACAAAAAACAACCACGAACTTCAAGCCAAGTGTCAACAAATGCCTTTGTATTAAACTAGGCCTTTAAATTCGAATTTTCCATTAACGTTTTTTACTGCGCTTTTTACGATGAAAGTGTCTTTCGGAGCAGCTTCATGAAACACTGATTACAGGTTCATACAGATTTAACTAGGTTATACTGCAAACGATTTGATGATTCATTAGTAGGCCTCGTTAAACAGCTGAATGGTTATGTAAGTGGTCATAAGGGATAGGGTACTACGCCAATTTCTAATTTTCCGAAGTGATTTAATTAAATCCTGATCTAACGATATCTGATGTTATTGGTGTTACAAACGATACACAGAGAATTAAAATAGTTTCAGCTGGAATAACAATCGGCATTTCTATAAAATATTTTTATTGCAAAATGAATGAATTTAAATATAGAAAATTATAAAGAGTAAACAAAACGTTTAAAGAAAACACGCCATAAGGGAAAATAGTAATGACAGGATGACCGGCTTCAATTTGTTTTTGTTTAGATGTTTTTTTCAACTACAGATCTACTGTACACTTAAACGATCGTATGTTATTTAATTAATATTAGTTGTGAAACATCAAACGATTAACATTCCAAGAAATAGCAACAATTGAAAATGGTGGATCGCAAGCCAACCTCTGAAACCCAGCGGTTTCAGAGCTTTCATTGCTCTCTGAGTAGAACTAACAACCTCTGTGGATCGAGGCCTTTCGAATATGTTGCAGGAAAAATGTGGAACCAGCTCCAAGAAGACATTAGAAATTTGTCAACACTTTGTGAATCCAAGTCTGAACTTAAATCATTTCCTTTTTTTTCTCATTTTGACTAAATACAATAACTGATTGCTTTTTTCTCTCGTTTTTTTTTTTTTTTTTTTTTTTTTGGTGTGGTTGCGGGGTGGGGGGCGGGGGCAATGTCTCGATTAGTATTCCTGAGCACCCGGTCGTCTCTGGCAGGGCCAAATGTATTTCCGGTCGCTTTGTTCGAGCCTCCATAGTTCGAGAGGTCTGGGAATGCGCCAGGATTGTGATGGATAGTGACCCCAAAGAGTGTTTGAGTCTTTATTTTGCCTGTCTTCCCATCCATATCAGTTAAAAGTAAAATGAATATACAAAAAAAAAATAGATGCTAGTAAATAAATAAACAAATAATTAAAATAAAATTTAAAAAATGCAGAAAAAATGCTACACTTTGCAGGTGGAAAACGGCGCCGCGAGCAGCTCTGCTAGAGAAGGCCAAATAAGTAAACATCACAGTATTATTAAGTAAAATCAATCGAAGGCCACGTAAGGGATTAAATAATTATAATAGTCCTTACAAATATAGTATACGCCCAGTCGTTTTTATGGTTTCCCATTTATATAATCAACACAAAAAAATTATTTAGACGAACACAATTCTATACATGAGAAATAATAAGCCATCAAACGGATTTAATGATTAGCAATCAATGTTTATTAACCATAACACTACGTCATTGGGTACTTGAAATAATTCCGTGCCCTGATGTAAAATATTGATTAACAACTAAGTTTAAAAATACCGTGACAGAAGAACGAACCAATCACATCAAACAACGTGTATGTATACAATAGGCTAGAAGAAGAAATTCCATGATGTACCGTATTGAGAGGATAAGGAAAATGTGGGGGTTTATGAGTATTATTATTATCATCATCATTGTTAATAATATTATTGTATTGTCTTTAGTATTCACATAGAGCAAAGCTAAAAACTCTGTGGGGGGGGGGGATCCCAACATAGGGAGAACTTAGAAAGTAATACGGTAGTACTGTAAATGAGTGTCATGTGCAGTGAAATAAAGAAAGGAAAGGGGATAGAATAGAAGTAAGACCAAGCAAGTCTCACAACAGAAAATAGCCTGGTGCTAGATTCTCTTGATCATATCGAAAAAATGTCTTGTCTTGTTATCGATTTGGTTGATTGATTGTCTGATTGATTTAATATATTCCGTGTAAACACCAAGGATAGCCCAGGAAAGTCTAGAAGAAGACTTATTTTCAGTGGGGTGCTTCTGGTGGTGATTGGGTAGTACACCGGGAACAATCCCCTACTTTTTTCGAAGAGTGTAGGCCTACACTGCGTTCCTTAACGTTATCAACGATGAAAAAAAATTCTTATATATATTTTATATTAAGATGAATAAAGGAAACTTGTATCTTGAATTTGATTAAGAGTAATCATTTGTCTATGCCATTTAAAAGTAAATTATCTTAGTGGTGTGGTATAATGAAAATACAGCAATTCCAAAAAAGGACAATATTAACAATCATCAAACAGGCCTACAATATCGAATGGTAATTACTGTTTATTAAAACTGTGTGCTCGATATTGATTAACGAATAACGTACTTACAAGAAAACACGGTGATATAATAAAAGCTATCGGACTTTCACTAAACCTATGCATTTTGAAATTCATTGTGTAACAGGGATAATAAAGATTTTATCATTAGGATGTGCAATGAGTTTAAGTACAAATAATAGGAATGTCACTCCAAAAATTAACAAGGCCATTTTATTCTGCTTTCGATTAAGTATCATCAGGAATAACAACAACAAAACAAAGTATATACAGTACAAGTTGCCAGAAACAATAATTAATATGCATTTATTTAAATGAGGCAATTATTTATCTATTTAGAGCATATTAATTCGGATTTCCGGCAACTTGTACTGTTTATACTGTACTTTATTTTTTTGTTGTATTATGTATTATTCCTGATGATGATTAAATAAAAGCGAAACATAGGATATAAATACTTGGGTGTTTAAGTTCTGTCCTTAATAATTACTATACGTTAATTAATAGTTTGTTGAAATAACTGCTATTCGGCCTATAATTAAATTAAATTTATATTTTAGTATCACTTTCAGTTAATTATTTTATGAATAAACAATTTGATAAATGCAATGTTTATACATTGTTTGGATTGTATTTTTTATAATATATTTATTTCTTTATTTTATTCATTTACAGCCAAGGGCGATATGTTTGCTTTGATTTGATTTGAATTTATTTAGCCATCAGAGTGTAAAATACAAAAACAATTTTGTATTAATTCAATCTTATAGCTTTCAAAATATTATATTATAGTACTATCATGCAATTTAACCAAGACTGACATACTGAAATATTATATAGCAAATCGCTAAAATCACTGTCTAAGACAAGCTTATTAAAACATTCATTAAGTAGAAAGTAGAAAGGATAATTTAAAATATCGTACAGGTACCGTACTGTACTATAAAACTTATTTCTATTCATAAAAATACGAAATTTTGGCATAATGTCCTTTAGTGTCATGATTTGTCTCCCCTTCAATCTGACATCCAGCATCATCGATGTGAAATCCGTGACACGCTTTCTGTCGCAGACATCGTAGCGCGCATCTCACGTGTGAAACATCCATAGTCACTCTACGAGGCTCCACAGATTGAAAATACAAGCAATCTACGAATGAAGCAAAAAAAAAAAAAAAAAAAAAAAAATTTTGATAATACATTGCAAAATATCTGAAATTATATGTAGTTCCAAATGTAAACATTTTTAACATTTATTAATATCAATATTATTGCAAAATAAGTTCAATAATTATGGACATTGGGAACCCATGACTCAGCATCCCATGACTCAGCAATAGAAATAAAAATGTTATGGACATACTGCACAAAAAAAAATAATATAAACGTCATGATTTCGTTGTGAAGAAAATTCACTATGAATTGAAATACTGTTTAAAAGCCTATTAAATAAATACTGTAAGTAATTATTTTCCGATTCACATTCAAATTTATTGTAATCACATAAAAAATATATGAAATTTGTTTTTCTGAGTTGTAATACAAATAAAATCATTAAAATATTAAGTACATAAGTTCCATTAAAAACATTCTATAAAAAAGATTAGTGTAAAAATATATCATAGATAAACATAAAGTGTGTTAATTTATAAAACAACAAAGCTACCTTTCAGAGTGTAAAATACATCCAACCAATCAATGAACTACTAGAAAACAGATAACCAAATACAGTATAATAAATATATAGACTTGTATAGGCCTATTTTATTTCACAACACATTGTACCGCTTACCAAATTCACAAATATATCCCGTTGTTTTAAGGTCGGCAGGTTTGTCATAGATTTGACCATTGATGATATTTAACCTAACCCCGCAATGTTCAGAGTCAACCGCACTAGGTTCAAATTTACTCCATGGAATAATAGAAGAATCAAACTCTTCTCCTGTTTCCCACTTCCAGTTTGCATCTTCATTCGGCTCCAAACCGGCCTGGCGTGATAATCCGATAGCGTATTTAACGCCAGCGTAGTGCTTCCTCATGTATTCGAGGACGGCAGCTAGTTCATCGGCAGTTGTGATACTTGCGAGATATCCACCTGATGCTTCACATACATGTTTATAATCCAACCAGGTCTGTTTTTCGTCACCTTTAAATCTCTCAGAACTATATTTCTGACAATGGAGATTAGAATAACCTAACAAAGGGAAGAATGAAAAATTTAGGTCTGGGTACCCATCAAGACCTTTACAAAGTATTATAGAACGTTTCATTTAGACCCATTGGTTTTTAAAAAAAAAGAGATATTTAGGTCTGGGTCCTCAACAATTAAAAAGACCCTCAAATTTACACCCTTCATTGGATCGTCACTAACACATAAAAATTTCTTTATTAAACTTTCCCGTAAGTTTCATTCACATCAACTGACCGGTTTTTGAAATATGCAGTGTAGATTAATTAATTGGTCAAAACACACACACCCCACCATAGATTGACACTAAATATTTGGAGCCACATCCTTGATATATGGCCTATGCTTTGGCAAAACACGGAAAAATGTTAAGCAAGGGAAGTGACCAAAGTGACGGCCAGAAAAAACAGTGCAAAAAGATAGGGAAAAAAGAAAAATAAACTCCGAACAAAAAAAAATGGCTTTTCATATATATATATAGAGAGAGAGAGAGAGAGAGAGAGAGAGAGAGAGAGAGAGAGAGAGAGAGAAAGAGAGAGTAGGCATCAATGTGATTGCGAGCACGTATGTTCCCAGTAAATTAAATAATAATAGAGACATTGATAAAATCAAATGACACGGTTAACGTATTGGAGGAACATAAGTATTTTATTTCTCGCTTGCATATATATTCGAACATTAGTTTACATTGGACAGCTGGCATTGGGCAATCATGCTTTATATCCGAGCATTGGACACGATCGATCTCACGTGAGTAGTCAGTTTTAGGGTTACTTAAGTTTCCCTTTAATATCCCCATTTGTCATCCCCCTTTCCATAATTTTCCATAATAAATGTTAAGTTAGTGTTTACATGAAAATGTTGTTATTAAAGATTCGAGATAAGGCTTATACTATAGTAGGCATATATAATATTCAGATTTTGGTTTGCTGGGTACTTTTAGCATAGTAAACACAACAGAAACAAATATATAAATTATAATAACAGTGCTAAAATAGGTGGTTAGGTGAAATGTGGGGGAATTCGAAATTGCAGCCTCTTGCTAATTAAACCGTAAACAAACCGTACTTATTCGAATAAACCCCCCGATTTGAATAAACGCCGACCCGAGGTGTTTATTTTTTCCTCAAATAAACGCCCTTCTAATGGAAGCAACATCGTTTTCAGCACATTCTATAAATGTTCTACCTGTACATCTTTCTAACCTGGTTGGGATCAAGTCTTTATGATCACACAATTACACATTTTGGTGGTAATTATGTGTTGCAGTTCCACATTTACAGTAAAATTAAGAGGCGTTTAGTTGAGTATAATACGTATCCATTTTACATTAAAAAAATAAACGCCTCCCACGAATAAGCCAATAAACGCTTCTCTCGAAAAACCCCTTCTTAACAATGAACGCCCCGGGGCTTTATTCAAATTAATACAGAAATTAAAGCATACAATACACAATGATAAAGCAAGCATGAGCTTTAAGCATGAACACCCTAACAAAAAATACAAAATATACAACGAATCATATTAACATATATACAAATAATCATAAATTAAAAGCAGATATTCCAATTTAATCCCGATGATTTTAAATTGGTATGGAGAATGTGTAGACGATTAAGATTGGCATAGATTCCCAAGATTTAATTTTCGTAACTTAAATCGGGTAGATAGGTAAGTGCATTGTGGGTCTACATTAAAATAAAAATTCACGTGTAACATTGATTCGATTTTACATACTTTAGAAACATTTTGTTGGAATTAATAATTCCTAGGAATTTAACTTCCGTTGAACGTTCAAGTTCTAGGATAAAATGGGTAGAACCCCTCATAGGGGACACCCATATTAAGGGGACACTTTTCGGTGAAACGAGAGAAATATATCTTTTAACACTATGACCAAAGCCTTAAGCTGCAGTGATGATACCCTTATCAAGGGGACGGGGACAATTTCCAAATGTGCCCATTGGTCAAATCAATACATTTTTGACTACGAGGAGACATAAAAGCTGGTTCCCACTGAACGCGATCAAGCTAATTTCGCGTCGAAATGTGGCGCGCGCGGCTGAATCGAAGACGCGACTGGCGTTTCCAATGTGAACATGCAAACGAATTTGTAGTAACACCCAATATTCCAACTTCGACGCGGTGCGCGCGGTGGTCGCGGAGGCTTCTCCTGCGAATTCACAAGAGAATCCAAGACCAACTTTTTCGGATTCGCGAGCGAATTCGTGGCCGATGGACCAATCGCAAGGCTTAGATTCAATTTATGTCAAAGGTCAACAATAAATTCACGACCATTGTTAAAACAATGTACAGGTGAGTCCGTTTCATGCAAACTCTGTGGAACAGTAGGCTACCGTTGTTTAGGTCTGACAGGGCTTGAAATTAAGGGTTATTTGGTCGCATTTAATGCGACCTGATTTTTTAAGATGCGACAAGGAATTCAACTTTGTAGCGCTCAGTGAGACAAGGTCATTTGATAGCGCGAGTATATTTTATAAGCGGCAGGAAGGTGGTTTCTCTTTTGCAACTTGTACAGCCCATTATTTTCAGTCAGGCAGTACGCAAAACATGTTATCATTCATTTTATATGTACTGTATCAACCAATCAGCATGACCTAGACTGTTAAAATGTGACGTCGTACACTAAAACCGTGTCCATGTGCGCTCATCTTATTCTTGGTAAATAAGCGATCACCGTCAAAGCGAAGGAGACTGGTATAAAAACATCGGATTGCTTGATTTTTTACTATTTTATTGAGTGCTACTCTTACCTGTACCTCCTCGTAATTGTGAACGTATTTGTTCATAAAATAGACTATGTACCGAAATTTCAAACGATCGTATACAGTATTGACTCGTACGATGTAAACGGCCCAGATCAAGCAATAATCAAAATTTAACTCTAAATAGGTCGTAAATAAATAAAATTAGTCATCATCTGGATGATTATATTCCAAGTACTACCGGTATTAAGGCAGACATCTTTTATTGAAAACCAAACGAATTACCTAAACCTCATACATTATGAAATAAGATTACGCTTCTTCAATCACATGGCTGATGATATCAAAGGGTATAAAATACTCTTTGATAATAACCTCAGCCAGACTTCACGGAGCAGCTATAGTTTAACAACATGCATCTCAATGAGCAACATCTTGAAATTTACAAAAAACAAACAAACAAATAGGTTTCACAGCAAATTTTGAAACCTAATTAAATGAAATAATATAGAAATTAGGAACTCCTTTACTACCATTTATTTACTGAACGAGTCAGTCGGCTTCTGACCTACTTTTGTTCGTATTGGCGGCGTACAATGAGTCAAATGACTTGTGTCTGGCAACCTCTGTGTCTACCAGGAGGAGCCTGGAATTGGGAACGTTTCTCACTGAATGTAGTAGACGGTAAGTAGAGTTATTTCATAGGCAACTAGTAATGGGCCTCTATCAAACAATTTATTTCGTTCTTAACAAAGTATCAGCAGAAGGTAAGCAGAATGATTGTTTAATCGTGTTTTGAAATAATATAAAAATTGAATTGTATATAAATGAATATTTAAAGATTGAATTTTAAACGTGGAATTAATAAAGTGCAACAATTGAATTAATTGGTTAATTTAATCTATAAGATATGTAAAAAAATATATAATTCTACAGGGAATGTTTCTTGTTTTGACAACAACAAAAAACGTAACAACAAAACAACATCGAACTAACTGGTAGGCCTTCCAATTATGAAACTATATTTCGCGGAGTAACATCCCAAACCACGTGTGGGCCCGACTACACCGGCTGGCGATTTTTTTTCCGTACGAAATATTTGCATCAAACTTCTCTCGGGCCATCTCGGATTGACTCGAGTGAGTACCATACTAGGAACAAGAGCAGACACTTCGCAATGTCGTGACGCTCTAGTTTTCCTATTATTGCTCTTTCTATGTTTACCTACGGTAGGCCTATGAAATCTCACGGACTTATGGGATATACGTGTAGACCGGTCGGATTTGGAGGAAGGTGTCACATTTTTGCAGAATTTACCAGACCAACTTTTTCTAATGTATTTTTTGACGTAGATTACGAATCTGATTGTTGATCGGTCCGGGGAGGGGGATTTTTCGAGATATGTGGGGTCAAAGGTCAAATCTGGCATATTTAAGGAACGGGATCACAAAAGTGAATTAGTGTACCAAAATAATGTTTTCTAATGTAATTTAGGTTATAGATTCCAAAAAATGACAGTAAATTGGACAGGTATGGAGTCGTTCAAAAGTTATTGGGGTCAAAGGTCAAATAAGACATAATGTGTGATAAATGTGAAAAAAGAAACATTTCTGACATGTTTTTGGGCGTAGAATGGAAATCTGATTGTTGATTGGTCAAGGGAGGGGTGTTTTTCGAGATATTCGGGGTCAAAGGTCAAATTCGGCATATTTAAGAAAGGTCCTAAAAGTGCAATAGTTTACGAAAATAATGTTTTCAATGTAATTTAGGTTATATATTCGAGAAAAAATGACAGTTGGACAGGTGTAGGGTTCGTTGAAAAGTTATTGGGGTCAAACTTCAAATAAAATATAATCTGGGAAGTGGTATTACAGGTGTGTGTGATAAATACCAAAATAATGTTTTACAATGTAATTTTGGTCGTAGATGTTTAAAACTTTAATGTTATGTACCTTAAAATTCATCCTCACTCTCCGACATTTCATCCTCTATGTCTACTTCTAAAGATTTGTCGTCAATTTCACTTTCACTGTCACTGTAACCTTCACTTGTTTCAGTAAGTAATTCGATCAGATCATCTGACATCACAGCATTAATTTTGTCCAAAGAATTTCGCTGTCAGCAGTCCACCCATGATTCTGTGGATTTGGAGCATCAATTATGGGGACACACGATTGCCCCCATAAACGGCAGACATACTTGGATCTCTGTATGTGTAGATACAGGCATTCTTTACAGGGTGGTAAGAAGAAAAGGTCTACAATTTACCACTTTTATTATATTTTTCCCAAAACAGATGTTGCCTTGCGGCGTGTACGTCTTTTATTTTCTTAAGTCCATACGGCTTGCACACAAGCTCTTCTAAGTTGTTGTAAAGTCCATCGGTTACAATCCAAGTGCTACTAATGTGTTATTAAATCTTGGAAAGTTCTTCAGCACTTTCCAACACGTCATTTTCCCTTTCCTGAAAAATGTCGACACATATTCATTACCTGTAAAAGAATGTAGACCGAGGAGAGCTTCTTTAATTTCTTTAGACATGTCGCTTCCTTTGAGATCATAGATTTTCCTGCTGTTTCCATGCCCATTGTCAACCATAATCTGGTCACATTCAGCAAAGAGTGCCAATAGAATAACAATTATATCAGTATCACCTGAAGGGATCGTACGATAATTGTTCCTGTGTTGATTGCAATTGCATGATTAATGTGCAACGCAATTATCGTGTCTGCTTCTTCCTGATCAGATGCCAGCTCATCCACACACTATACGTTCCCGTTGGACAACTTAAAACATTCATTTTTCTTTGAAAAATAAATGCAATTCCCTTTAGGAATAATATCATTATGTTCCTTCCATACATCCAGTATGAGTTCAGTCATACGATCTTTGTTTGATCCATTCGTCAAGAAGCTTGAAAAATTCCTTGTTATTTTAATGTCTACCGAATTTATGAAAAAAAGAGCACTACATCCCACGGGTCGTTTTGTTTCCCACTTTTAATAGACTTTGTTTCGTATGCATCAACAATCACATCTACGCGACTGTACTTCTTAGCATATGCGTAGATCCCGGGGGGATGGAGGGGATATATTCTCCCCAATATTTGACAAGCGGGGGATGGTCCATTGTATCATCCCCCCCCCCCAATATTTTGACTATGTATGGGATAAAATGGAGCTTTACACACTTCAAAAGACTGTCACAGAAATAATTTGCACAGTCTTATACACTTACAAAGATGAAAATTAGCATAATGTATTAATGTTGATAACAAAATTATTTTATCTGGCACCAATCTAAGCTCTTCATTCCTTAGATGTTAGATGTGCTTGCAAAGAGAGCCATATTTCACACTGAAGGGTGTGTACGACATCAGTAATGTTATGTCAATTCCAAGAATGTTTAAGGTTATATCGGTTGATGAGGAATTTATTGATTAGGCCTATAATAGCAAATTGCATCAATTTATTTTGCAAAAACAAGGTTTTCAGCTTCAGAGGTGGGGGGGGGGCACATCTCCTGTCCACACAAGGGCACACATTGGCGCTAACACCAGGCGCGTAACAGGGTGTCTTGGGTCAGAGTGGGTATTTATTTTTTTTATTTTTTTTATTTTTATTTCAACCATCTTTAAAGAGGGTAACCCTTCTAGTTTAGCCCAGTAGGTTAACTGATATTCAGGTGCCCTCTTTAATAAAATTAAAGAACAGTACAAACAACATCATTGCAACATCATCATCATCATCATCATCATCATCATCATCATAATAATAATAATAATAATAATAATAATAATAATAATAATAATAATAATAACAACAACAATAACATAAAATTCTCATATCCCGGTTAGTAATTTACCATACCCACCCCAAAAAATCATTGCACTTACCGTACTTTGTCAGAAGAGAATAAAAGTACGGAAAATAATATAGGCCCTAATAATACAAGGTAATAGATATTTTAAAATAGAAATTTTAAGAATTACTTGGAAATGTAACTGGAGGCACGCCTCTTAAAAACCGCTAATGAATTACTAAAAACATCCACTTCTGAACAAGCGTTAACAAAATCATTACGTTGAAGATATACGATTGACAAAACCATTTTTGCAAATATTAACTTTAGAAAAGGAAACATGGAAAACACTACGGTAATATTACAAAGTCTGCGATTAGGAACTTTAAATCTAAAGACAGATGGATATTTTCCCCTTGTCCCCCGGTGTTTTTAATTCTAAATTCGTTGGAATTGATCAAAACTCCATAAATGTGCAATTTTTAGAGGAAATTGGGCCATGTTAACAAGAAATGCGCGCGAAATTTGAGGTTTTTAGGCACTTTCAGGGGATGAAAGGGCATTTATAAAGGGGTGGGGAAGATTTTTCAAAGATAGATATTTTCCCCCTGTCTCCCAGTGGTTACGCCATCGGGCAGCATAGATCAAAGGAGTTATGACAGTTTTTGAAGTGGAGAAGGGATTGCAGGGTGTTGTGAGTCTGGTCATTATGATATCTTCCTTTTTATTCTTGTCTTTATTTTTCTCTTCTCTTTTTCTTTACTTTTCTTTTCCTCTTCTTTCTCTTTCCCTCCCTCTCCCCTCTTACTTTTCTCTTATTACCCAGCCCGGTACGACGGCTTGGTCAGCCCGGTAAAAACCGTCAAGGGAGGGGCGGTTTTTCCCCTGCGACCAAAATTACATTGTAAAACATTATTTTGGTATACGTAGGAATATTTGTAACCCCTTCTTATACTTTGACCTTTCCTATATTGAAATCATCTCCCTGGCCCGATTAACAACCAAATTTAGATTCTGAGCCCTAACAATATGTCAAAAATGTTTCTTCTGCACATTCATCACACACACCTGTAATACCACTTCCCAGATTATATTCTAATTGAACTTTGACCCATAACCTTTGAACGAACCCCACACCTATCCAACTGTCATTCTTTCTCGAATCTATGACCTAAATTACATTGAAAACATTATTTTTGTAAAATAATGCACTTTTGGGACCCCTTCCTAAATATGCCGAATTTGACATTTGACCCCTCATATCTCGAAAAATACCCCTCCCTGGACCAATCAACAATCAAATTCGGATTCTACGTCCAAAAATATGTCAAAAATGTTTCTTTTTTCACATTTATCACACAGACAACACCCTTTCCCAGATTATGTCTTATTTGATCTTTGACCCCAATAACTTTTGAACGACTCCATACCTGTCCAATTTACTGTCATTTTTGGAATCTATTACCTAAATTACATTAGAAAACATTATTTTGGTATAATAGTTCACCTTTGTGATCCCCTTCCTTAAATATGCCAGATTTGACCTTTGACCCCACATATCTCGAAAAATCCCCCTTCCCGGACCGATCAACAATCAGATTCGTAATCTACGTCAAAAAATACATTAGAAAAAGTTGGTCTGGTAAATTCTGCAAAAAGTGACACCTACACCTCATATACGACCGGTCTACGTGTGTAACTAACTGTGACCTTCTTGGATGTTATTAAATGTTAGTATATTATCTACAACAACAACAGCTAGTACCTCCTGTTTTAAAGTGTAGATAGGTACAGTAATACCAAAGGCTGGAGAGAAAGAGGCCTAACAGGCTGAGGTCTTACCTAGGCCCCTCCTTAAACTAGGCCTAGGGTCATAGGCTGACACCAACATACTGACATTGACTGAAATTTTTCGGGAAAAAATAGGACAAAGTTGAAGCATGAAATGAAAAATAGAGCGAAGAGAAATATTAAATAAATACCATTCCGGCGTTATTGAACTTGTCCAAACTATCATTGTAATGTAATTAATGTTAAATAATAATAATCATAATAATAATAATAATAATAATAATAATAATAATAATGATGATGATGATGATGATGATGATGATGATGATGATGATGATGATGACGATGACGATGACGATGACGACGACGACGACAACGATAATAATAATAATGATGATGATGATGATGATGATGATGATGACGATGACGATGACGACGACGACGACGACGACGACGATGACGATGATGATGATGATGATGATGATGATGATGATAATAATAATAATAATAATAATAATAATAATCATTTCACATTAATTACCATGGCCTAAGCCTTGTAATGAAGAACCACAGATACTGTACTATTTACTAGGCCTATAAATAATAATCGCCCAGGGTGAATTTTGTGTGTTATTTCCCCTTAACGTCGTTTTTTTAATTGTTCTCTAATTCCCCCATTGTCTAAGTTCCCCTTAAGGTACAGGTAGTAATAATAATTAATAATAATAATAATAATAATAATAATAATAATAATAATAATAATAATAATAATAATAATAATGACAGCATTAATTACCTTGGCCTAAGGCTTGTAATGAAGAACCTACAGATACTATTTACTAGGCTTATAAATAATAACTAGCCCAAGGGGAATATCTTTTGTGTTATTTCCCCTTAAGGTCGTTTTTTAAATTGTTCTCTAATTCTTCCATTACCTAAGTTCCCCTTAATGTACAGGTAATAATAATAATAATAATAATAATAATAATAATAATAATAATAATAATTATCATCATCATTTCGGCATTACATGTAACTAATTTGGTCTAGCCTTGTAATCAAGAACCTGCCGATTACTAGCCTAATATTAATAACTAGTTAATTTTTACATTCATTTGGTGCTCTGCCGTTTTGACAGGTCTTATTGCATCCAATATTTTAGAGCTGCCTATTCTCAGCTCTTCTCTTAATTTGAAAATAACTGTCACCCTGTTTCATTTGATGAAGAAAAACGCGCTTTTCCTTGATTCTTTGTGCTTTTCCCAGAAAGCGTTTTTAGGACTTGGTAATTATGCAAAACCCAGGCCTAACTAAAAAATTAAAATTGTCATAGTATGTAACTTCAGTTAAAATAACACTTTTCATAACTCGTGCAGCTTAATCAAATATTAATGTCATTTTAAACGACCCATTGGTATTACCATGGTAACATCAATGTATTAAATTTTAAAAATTAGACAGCGACGTTCTCTCAGAAGTTGTTTTGCAGACGTTTATCTGTTGATGACCTTTTGACCTCCTGAATTCTGCAATGAAATTTTCGCGTCGATTCAGCCGAGACGGCCCGCGATTTTTTTTTCCGTACGAAACATTTACATGAAACTCCACTCGGGCCGTCTCGGCTGAATCGACCCGAAAATCTCATTGCAGAATTCAGGAGGTCAAAAGGTCATCAACAGATAAACGTCTACAGAACAACGTCTGAGAGATACATT